>NC_057812.1:511905437-512054790 GCF_018294505.1 Triticum aestivum | reverse complement strand
GGCGGCGGCTCCGTCTCGTGGATCATGATAATTCTTTCTCCCTGATTTTTTCTGAAATAATGTGAATTTATAGTATCAGGGGGGTCATCAGCGGAGCCACCAGGTGGGTACAACCCACCTGGGCGCGCCAGGAGAGGAGGCACCCTCATGGGTTGTGCCCACCCAGGTGCCCCTCTCTGGTGGGTCTTGGCTCCAATAATTCTTATTATTGATATAAAAAATCCTCAAAAAGTTTCATTCCATTCCGAGAACTTTTATTTCTGCACAAAAACAACACCATGGTAGTTCTGCTGAAAACAGCGTCAGTCCGGGGTTAGTTTTATTCAAATCATGCAAATTAGAGTCCAAAAGGAGAGGAAAAGCTTGAGAAAAAGTAGATACATTGGAGACGTATCAGTACCTTACTAATGCCTGTAGTAGTGCCTGGGTATTTGTGAAGGAAATATGCCCTAGAGGCAATAATAAAGTTGTTATTTATATTTCCTTATATCATGATAAATGTTTATTATTCATGCTATAATTGCATTAACCGGAAACTTAGTACATGTGTGAATACATAGACAAACAGAGTGTCACTAGTTTGCCTCTAGTTAACTAGCTCGTTGAATCAATGATGGTTATGTTTCCTAACCATAGACATGAGTTGTCATTTGATTAACGGGATCACATCATTAGAGAATGATGTGATTGACTTGACCCATCCGTTAGCTTAGCACGATCATCGTTTAGTTTGTTGCTATTGCTTTCTCCATAACTTATACATGTTCCTATGACTATGATATCATGCAACTCCCGAATACTAGAGGACCACTTTGTGTGCTACCAAACGTCACAACGTAACTGGGTGATTATAAAGGTGCTCTACAGGTGTCTCCGATGGTGTTTGTTGACTTGGCATAGATCGAGATTAGGATTTGTCACTCCGATTGTCAGAGAGGTATCTCTGGGCCCTCTCGGTAATGCACATCACTATAAGCCTTGCAAGCAATGTGACTAATGAGTTAGTTGCAGGATGATGCATTACGGAACGAGTAAAGAGACTTGCCGGTAACGAGATTGAACTAGGTATTGAGATACCCACAATCGAATCTCAGGCAAGTAACATACCGATGACGAAAGGAACAACGTATGTTGTTATGCGGTTTGACCGATAAAGATCTTCGTAGAATATGTAGCAGCCAATATGAGCATCTAGGTTCCTCTATTGGTTATTGATCGGAGACATGTCTCGGTCATGTCTACATAGTTCTCAAACCCGTAGGGTCCGCACGCTTAACATTCAGTGACAATTGGTATTACGAGTTTATGTGTTTTGATGTGCCGAAGATAGTTCATAGTCCCAGATGTGATCACAGACATGATGAGGAGTCTCGAAATGGTCGAGACATAAAGATTGATATATTGGATGACTATATTCGGACACCGGATGAGTTCCGGGGGTCACCGGATATTTATCGGAGTGCCGGGTGGTTATCGGAACCCCCGGGGGAACTAATGGGCCAACATGGGCCTTGTGGGAGAGAGAGGAGAGGGCCTAGGGCTGCCCCCCGCTTGGGAGTCGTAATTGGACAAGGAGGGGGGCGGAGCCCCCTCTTTCCTCCCTCTCTCCCTCTCCTTCCTCCCCCTTCCTAGTTGGAATAGGAAAAGGAGAGTCCTACTCCTAGTAGGAGGACTCCCCCTCTCCTTGGCGCGCCTCAAGGCCGACTGGCCTTCCCCTTGCTCCTTTATATACGGGGGCAGGGGGCACCCTAGGACACACAAGTTGATTGTTTCCAACCGTGTGCGGTGCCCCCTCCACCATAATCCACCTCGGTCATATCGTAGCAGTGCTTAGGAGAAGCCCTGTTCTGGTAGCATCATCATCACCGTCATCACGCCATCATGCTGACGAAGCTCTCCCTCGACACTCTACTGGATCTTGAGTTCGTGGGACATCACCGAGCCGAACGTGTGCAGATCGTGGAGGTGTCGTACCTTCGGTGCTAGGATCGGTCGATCGTGAAGACGTACGACTACATCAACCGCGTTGTCATAACGCTTCTGCTTACGATCTACGAGGGTACGTAAACAACACTCTCCCCTCTCGTTGCTATGCATCACCATGATCTTGCTTGTGCGTAGGATTTTTTTGGAAATTACTGTGTTCCCCAACAGTGGCATCAGAGCCAGGTTTATGCGTAGATGTTATATGCATGAGTAGAACACAAAGGAGTTGTGGGCCTAGGTATATACATATTGCTTGTCGTCACTAGTTGATTCTTGATTCAGTGGTATTGTTGGATGAAGCGGCCCAGACCAACATTACGCGTACGCTTACGCGACACTGGTTCTACCGATATGCTTCGCACACAGGTGGCTGGTGGGTGTCAGTTTCTCCAACTTTAGTTGAATCGGATTCAATGAACAGGGTTCTTTCTAAAGATCAAAAAGCAATCACTATACCACGTTGTGGTTTTTGATGCGTAGATAAGAACGGTTCTTGCTCAGCCCGTAGCAGCCACGTAAAACTTGCAACAACAAAGTATAGGATGTCTAACTTGTTTTTGTAGGGCATGTTGTGATGTGATATGGTCAAGACATGATGCTAAATTTTATTGTATGAGATGATCATGTTTTGTAACACAGTTATCGGCAACTGGCAGGAGCCATATGGTTGTCGCTTTATTGTATGAAATGCAATCGCCATGTAATTGCTTTACTTTATCACTAAGCGGTAGCGATAGTCGTAGAAGCAATAGTTGGCGAGACGACAATGATGCTTCGGTGGAGATCAAGGTGTCAAGCCGGTGACGATGGTGATAATGACGGTGCTTTGGAGATGGAGATCAAAGGCACAAGATGATGATGACCATATCATATCACTTATATTGATTGCATGCGATGTTTATCCATTATGCATCTTATCGTGCTTAGTTCGATGGTAGCATTATAAGATGATCTCTCGCTAAAATTTCAAGGTATAAGTGTTCTCCCTGAGTAAGCACCGTTGCTACAGTTCGTCGTGCCGAGACACCACGTGATGATCGGGTGTGATAAGCTCTACGTTCACATATAAAGGGTGCAAGCCAGTTTTGCACACGCAGAATACTCGGGTTAAACTTGACGAGCCTAGCATATGCAGATATGGCCTCGGAACACTGAGACCGAAAGGTCGAGCGTGAATCATATAGTAGACATGATCAACATAGTGTTGTTCACCATTGAAAACTACTCCATCTCACGTGATGATCGGACATGGTTTAGTTGATATGGATCACGTGATCACTTAGATGATTAGAGAGATGTCTATCTAAGTGGGAGTTCTTAAGTAATTTGATTAATTGAACTTTAATTTATCATGAACTTAGTACCTGATAGTATTTTGCATGTCTATTTTGTTGTAGACGGATGGCCCGTGTTGTTGTTCTGTTGAATTTTAATGAGTTCCTAGAGAAAGCTAAGTTGAAAGATGATGGTAGCAACTACACGGACTGGGTCCGTAACTTGAGGATTATCCTCATTGCTACACAGAAGAATTACGTCCTGGAAGCACCGCTAGGTGACAAACCCGCTACAGGAGCAACGCCAGATGTTGTGAACACCTGGTAGAGCAAAGCTGATGACTACTCGATAGTTTAGTGTGCCATGCTTTACGGTTTAGAACCGGGACTTCAACGGCGTTTTGAAACGTCATGGAGCATATAAGATGTTCTAGGAGTTGAAGTTAATATTTCAAGCAAATGCCCGGATTGAGAGATATGAACTCTCCAATAAGTTCTACAACTGCAAGATGGAGGAGAATAGTTCTATCAGTGAACATATACTCAAAATGTCTGGGTACCACAACAACTTGACTCAACTGCGAGCTAATCTTCCTGATGATAGTGTCATTGACAGAGTTCTTCAATCACATCCACCAAGCTACAAGAGCTTCGTGATGAACTATAATATGCAAGGGATGGATAAGACGATTCCTGAGCTCTTCGCAATGCTAAAGGCTGCGGAGGTAGAAATCAAGAAGGAGCATCAAGTGTTGATGGTCAACAAGACCACCAGTTTCAAGAAAAAGGGTAAAGGGAAGAAGGGGAACTTCAAGAAGAACAGCAAGCCAGTTGCTGCTCAAGTGAAGAAACCCAAGCCCTAAGACTGAGTGCTTCTACTGCAAAGGAACTGGTCACTGGAAGCGGAACTGCCCCAAGTATTTGGCAGAGAAGAAGGATGGCAAAGTGAAAGGTATATTTTATATACATGTTATTGATGTGTACCTTACTAATGCTTGCAGTAGTGCATGGGTATTTGATACTGGTTCAGTTGCTAACATTTGCAACTCGAAACAGGGGCTACGAATTAAGCGAAGATTGGCTAAGGACAAGGTGACGATGCGCGTGGGAAATGGTTCCAAAGTCGATGTGATCGCCGTCGGCACGCTACCTCTACATCTACCTTCAGGATTAGTTTTAGACCTAAATAATTGTTATTTGGTGCCAGCGTTGAGCATGAACATTATATCTGGATCTTGTTTGATGCGAGACGGTTATTCATTTAAATCAGAGAATAATGGTTGTTCTATTTATATGAGTAATATCTTTTATGGTCACGCACCCTTGATGAGTGGTCTATTTTTACTAAATCTTGATAGTAGTGATACACATGTTCATAGTATTGAAGCCAAAAGATGCAGAGTTGATAATGATATTGCTACTTATTTGTGGCACTGCCGTTTAGGTCATATTGGTGTAAAGCGCATGAAGAAACTCCATTCTGATGGACTTCTAGAATCACTTGATTATGAATCACTTGGTACTTGCGAACCATGCCTCATGGGCAAGATAACTAAAACTCCGTTCTCCGGAACAATGAAGTGAGCAACAGAGTTATTGGAAATCATACATACTGATGTATGTGGTCCAATGAACATTGAAGCTCGCGGCAGATATCGTTATTTTCTCACCTTCACAGATGATTTGACAGATGTGGGTATATCTACTTAATGAAACATAAGTCTAAAACATTTGAAAAGTTCAAAGAAGTCCAGAGTGAAACGGAAAATCATCGTAACAAGAAAATCAATTTTCTATGATCTGATCATGGAGGTGAATATTTGAGTTATGAGTTTGAACTTCATTTGAAACAATGCAGAATAGTTTCGCAACTCACGCCACCTAGAACACCACAGCGTAATGGTCTATCCGAATGTCGTAAACGCACTTTATTAGATATGGTGCGATCTATGATGTCTCTCACTGATTTACCGCTATTGTTTTGAGGTTATGCTTTAGAGACGGTTGCATTCACATTAAATAGGGCACCATCTAAATCCGTTGAGGCGACGCCTTATGAACTATGGTTTGGCAAGAAACCCAAGTTGTCGTTTCTTAAAGTTTGGGGCTGCGATGCTTATGTGAAAAAGCTTCAACCTGATAAGCTCGAACCCAAATTGGAGAAATGTGTCTTCATAGGATACCCAAAGGAGACTGTTGGGTACACCTTCTATCACAGATCCGAAGGCAAGATATTCGTTGCTAAGAATGGATCCTTTCTAGAGAAGGAGTTTCTCTCGAAAGAAGTGAGTGGGAGGAAAGTAGAACTTTACGAGGTAATTGTACCTTCTCCCTTATTGGAAAGTAGTTCATCACTGAAATCAGTTCCAGCGATTCCTACACCAGTAAGTGAGGAAGCTAATGATGATGATCATGAAACTTCTGATCAAGTTACTACCGAACCTCGTAGGTCAACTAGAGTAAGATCTGCACTAGAGTGGTACGGTAATCCTGTTCTAGGAGTCATGTTACTTGACCATGACGAACCTACGAACTATGAGGAAGCGATGATGAGCCCGGATTCTGCAAAATGGCTTGAGGCCATGAAATCTGAGATGGGATCCATGTATGAGAACAAAGTATGGACATTGGTTGACTTGCCCGATGATCGGCGGGCCATAGAGAATAAATGGATCTTCAAGAAGAAGAGTGACGCTGACGGTAATGTTACTGTCTACAAAGCTCGACTTGTTGCAAAAGGTTTTCGACAAGTTCAAGGAGTTTATTATGATGAGACCTTCTCACCCGTAGCGATGCTTAAGTCCATCCGAATCATGTTAGCAATTGCCGCAATTTATGATTATGAAATTTGGCAAATGGATGTCGAAACTGCATTCCTTAATGGGTATCTTAAAGAAGAGTTGTATATGATGCAACCAGAAGGTTTGGTCGATCCAAAAGGTGCTAACAAAGTGTGCAATCTCTAGTGATCCATTTATGGACTGGTGCAAGCCTCTCTGAGTTGGAATATACGCTTTGATAGTGTGATCAAAGCATATGGTTTTATACATACTTTTGGAGAAGCCTGTATTTACAAGAAAGTGAGTGGGAGTTCCGTGGCATTTCTAATATTATATGTAGATGACATATTGTTGATCGGAAATGACACTGAATTTCTGAATAGCATAAAAGAATACTTGAATAAGAATTTTTCAATGAAAGACCTCGGTGAAGCTGCTTATATATTGGGCATCAAGATCTATAGAGATGGATCAAGACGCTTAATTGGACTTTCACAAAGCACATACCTTGATAAAGTTTTGAAGAAGTTCAAAATGGATCAGGCAAAGAAAGGGTTCTTGCCTATATTACAAGGTGTGAAGTTGAGTAAAACTCAATGCCCGACCACTGCAGAAGATAGAGAGAAAATGAAAGGTGTTCCCTATGCTTCAGCCATAGGCTCTATCATGTATGCAATGCTGTATACCAGACCTGATGTGTGCCTTGTTATCGGTTTACCAGGGAGGTACCAAAGTAATCCAGGAGTGGATCACTAGACAGCGGTCAAGAATATCCTAAAATACCTAAAAAGGACTAAGGATATGTTTCTCGTATATGGAGGTCACAAAGAGCTCGTCGTAAATAGTTACGTCGATGCAAGCTTTGACACTAATCCGGATGACTCTAAGTCACAAACCGGATACGTGTTTTTATTAAATGGTGGTGCTGTCAGTTGGTGCAGTTCCAAGCAGAGCATCGTGGTGGGATCTACGTGTGAAGCGGAACACATAGCTGCTTCGGAAGCAGCAAATGAAGGAGTCTGGATGAAGGAGTTCATATTCGATCTAGGTGTCATACCTAGTGCATCGGGTCCAATGAAAATCTTTTGTGACAATACTGGTGCAATTGCCTTGGCAAAGGAATCCGGATTTCACAAGAGAACCAAGCACATCAAGAGACGCTTCAATTCCATCCGCGATCAAGTCAAGGAGGGAGACATGGATATTTGCAAGATACATACAGATTTGAATGTTGCAGACCCGTTGACTAAGCCTCTCTCACGAGCAAAACATGATCAGCACCAAGACTCCATGGGTGTTAGAATCATTACAATGTAATCTAGATTTTTGACTCTAATGCGAGTGGGAGACTGAAGGAAATATGCCCTAGAGGCAATAACAAAGTTGTTATTTATATTTCCTTATATCATGATAAATGATTATTATTCATGCTAGAATTGTATTAACCAGAAACTTAGTACATGTGTGAATACATAGACAAACAGAGTGTCACTAGTTTAGCTCTACTTAACTAGCTCGTTGAATCAATGATGGTTATGTTTCCTAACCATAGACATGAGTTGTCATTTGATTAACGAGATCACATCATTAGAGAATGATGTGATTGACTTGACCCATCTGTTAGCTTAGCACGATGATCGTTTAGTTTGTTGCTATTGCTTTCTCCATAACTTATACATGTTCCTATGACTATGAGATCATGCAACTCCCGAATACCGGAGGAACACTTTGTGTGCTACCAAACGTCACAATGTAACTGGGTGATTATAAAGGTGCTCTACACATGTCTCCGATTGTGTTTGTTGAGTTGGCATAGATCGAGATTAGGATTTGTCATTCTGATTGTCGGAGAGGTATCTCTGGGCCCTCTCGGTAATGCACATCACTATAAGCCTTGCAAGCAATGTGACTAATGAGTTAGTTGCGGGGCGATGCATTACGGAATAAGTAAATAGACTTGCCGGTAACGAGATTGAACTAGGTATTGAGATACCGACGATCGAATCTCGGGCAAGTAACATACCGATGACAAAAGGAACAACATATGTTGTTATGCGGTTTGACCGATAAAGATCTTCGTACAATATGTAGGAGCCAATATGAGCATCCAGGTTCCGCTATTGGTTATTGACCGGAGACATGTCTCGGTCATGTCTACATAGTTCTTGAACCCGTAGGGTTCGCACGCTTAACATTCAGTGACGATCGGTATTACGAGTTTTTGTGTTTTGATGTACCGAAGATAGTTCGGAGTCCCGGATGTGATCACGGACATGACGAGGAGTCTCGAAATGGTCGAGACATAAAGATTGATATATTTTACGACTATATTCGGACACCGGATGAGTTCCGGGGGTCACCAGATATTTATCAGAGTGCCGGGGGGTTATCGGAACCCCCGGGGGAACTAATGGGCCAACATGGGCCTTGTGGGAGAGAGAGGAGAGGGCCTATGGCTGGCCGCCCCCCTTGGGAGTCCGAATTGGACAAGGAGGGGGCGGCGCCCCCTCTTTCCTCCCTCTCTTCCTCTCCTTCCTCCCCCTTCCTAGTTGGAATAGGAAAAGGGGAGTCCTACTCCTACTAGGAGGAGGACTCCCCCTCTCCTTGGCGCGCCTCAAGGCCGGCCGGCTCCCCCTTGCTCCTTTATATACGGGGCAGACGGGCACCCTTCGACACACAAGTTGATTGTTTCCAGCCGTGTGCGGTGCCCCCTCCACCATAATCCACCTCGGTCATATCGTAACAGTGCTTAGGCGAAGCCCTGTTCCGGTAGCATCATCATCACCGTCATCACGCCGTCGTGCTGACAAAGCTCTCCCTCGACACTCTACTGGATCATGAATTCGCGGGACGTCACCGAGACGAACGTGTGGAGATCATGAAGGTGTCGTACCTTCGGTGCTAGGATCGGTCGATCGTGAAGACGTACGACTACATCAACCGCATTGTCATAATGCTTCCACTTACAGTCTACGAGGGTATGTAGACAATACTCTCCCCTCTCGTTGCTATGCATCACCATTATCTTGTGTGTGCGCCAGATTTTTTTTAAATTATTGCGTTCCCCAACAATTTGGTACTGGTTCAGTTTCTCATATTTGTAACTCGAAACAGGAGCTACAAATTGAACGAAGATTGGCTAACGACGAGGTGACGATGCATGTCGGGAATGGTTCCAAGGTCGATGTGATCGCCGTCAACACACTACCTCTACATCTACCTTCAGGATTACTTTTAGATCCGAATAATTGTTATTTGGTGCCAGCGTTGATCATGAACATTATATCTAGATCTTGTTTAGTGTGAGACGGTTATTTATTTAAATTAACGAATAATGGTTGTTCTATTTATATGAGTAATATCTTTTATGGTCATGCACACTTGAAGAGTGGTCTATTCTTGTTGAATCTCGATTGTAGTGATACACATATTCATAATATTGATGCCAAGTGATGCAAAGTTGATAATGACAGTGCAACATATTTGTGGCACTACCGTTTAGGTCATATTGGTGTAAAGCGCATGAAGAAACTCGATGCAGATGTACTTTTGGAATCACTTGATTATGAATCATTTGATACTTGCGAACCATTCCTCATGGGCAAGATGACTAAAACTCTGTTCTCTGGAACAATGGAGCGAGCTAATGACTTATTGGAAATAATACATACCGATGCATGCGGTCCAATGAGTGTTGAAGCACGTGGTGGGTATCGTTATTTTCTGACCTTCACATATGATTCGAGTAGGTATGGGCATATCTACTTAATGAAACACAAATCTGAAACATTTGAAAAGTTCAAAGAATTTCAGAGTGAAGTAGAGATTCATCGTAACAAGAAAATGAAGTTTCTACGGTCTGATCACAGAGGCGAATATTTGAGTTACTAGTTTGACCTTCATTTAAAACAATGTGGAATTGTTTCACAACTCACGCCACCTGGAACACCACAGCGTAATGGTGTGTCCAAACATCGTAGCCGTACTTTATTGGATATGGTGCATTCTATGATGTCTCTTACTGATTTACCACTATCGTTTTGGGGTTATCCATTAGAAATAGTTGCATTCACGTTAAATAGGGCATCGTCTAAATCCGTTGAGATGACACCGTATGAACGATGGTTTGGCAAGAAACCTAAGCTGTCGTTTCTTAAAGTTTGGGGTTGCGACACTTATGTCAAAAGGCTTCAGCTTGATAAGCTTGAACCCAAATCGAAGAAGTGTGTCTTCATAGGATACCCTAAGGAAACAATTGGGTAAACCTTCTACCACAGATCCGAAGGCAATATCTTTGTTGTTAAGAATGGAACATTTCAAGAGAAGGGGTTTCTCTCGAAAGAAGTGAGTGGGAGGAAAGTAGAACTTGATGAGATAATTGTACCTTCTCTCAATTTGGAAAATAGCCCATCAAAGAAATCCATTCCCGTGATGTCTACACCAACTAGGGAGGAAGTTAACGATAATGATCATGAAACTTCAGATCAAGTTACTACTGGACCTCGTAGGTCGAACAGAGCATGTTCCGCACCAGAGTGGTACGGTAATCCTGTGTTGGAAGTCATGTTACTAGACCATGACGAACCTAAGAACTATGAAGAAGCTATGATGAGCCCAGATTCTGATAGATGGCTTGAGGTCGTGAAATCTGAGATAGGATCCATGTATGAGAACAAAATGTGGACTTTGGTGGACTTGCCCGATGATCGGCAAGCCATTGAGAATAAACGGATCTTCAAGAAGAAGACAAACGTTGATGGTAATGTCACCATCTACAAAGCTCGACTTGTCACGAAAGGTTTTCGACAAGTTCAAGGGGTTGACTATGATGAGACCTTCTCATCCATAGCGATGCTTAAGTCAGTCTAAATCATGTTAGCAATTGCTGCATTTTATAATTATGAAATTTGGCAAATGGACGTCAAAACGGCATTCCTTAATGGATTTCTTAAAGAAGAGTTGTATATGATGCAACCAGAAGGTTTTGTCGATCCTAAAGGTGCTAACAAAGTGTGCAAGCTCCAACGATCCATCTATGGACTGGTGCAAGCATCTCGGAGTTGGAATATACACTTTGATGAGGTGATCAGAGCATACAGTTTTATACAGACTTATGGTGAAGCCTGTATTTACAAGAAAGTGAGTGGGAGCTCTGTAGCATTTCTGATATTATATGTGGATGACATATTGTTGATCGAAAATGATATAGAATTTCTGGATAGCATAAAAGGATACTTGAATAAGAATTTTTCAATGAAAGACCTCTGTGAAGCTGCTTACATATTAGGCATCAAGATCTATAGGGATAGATCAAGACGCTTAATAGGACTTTCAAAAAGCACATACCTTGATAAAGTTTTGAAGAAGTTCAAAATGGATTAGTCAAAGATAGGGTTATTGCCTGTGTTACAAGGTGTGAAATTGAGTTAGACTCAAAGCCCGACCACTTCAGAAGATAGAGAGAAAATGAAAGCCATTCCCTATGCCTCAACCATAGGTCCTATCATGTATGCTATGTGTACCAGACCTGATGTGTGCCTTGCCATCAGTTTGGCAGGGAGGTACCAAAGTAATCCAGGAGTGGAGCACTGGACAGCGGCCAAGAACATCCTGAAGTACCTGAAAAGGACCAAGGATATGTTTCTTATTTATGGAGGTGACGAAGAGCTCGTCGTAAATGGTTACGTCGATGCTAGCTTCGACACTGATCTGGATGACTCTAAGTCACAAACTGTTTACGTGTTTATATTGAATGGTGGAGATGTCAGTTGGTGCAGTTCCAAGTAGAGCGTCGTGGCAGGATCTACGTATGAAGTGGAGTACATAGCTGCTTCGGAAGCAGCTCATGAAGGAGTCTGGATGAAGGAGTTCATATTCGATCTGGGTGTAATACCCAGTGCATCGGGTCCAATAAAAATCTTTTGTGACAACACTGGAGCAATTGCCTTGGCGAATGAATCCAGGTTTCACAAGAAGACTAAACACATCAAGAGACGCTTCAACTCCATTCGTGAAAAGGTCAAGGATGGAGACATAGAAGTTTGCAAAATACATACGGATCTAAATGTAGCAGACCTGTTGACTAAGCCTCTTCCGTGAGCAAAACATGATCAGCACCAAGGGTCCATGGGTGCTAGATTCATTATAGCGTAATCTAGATTATTGACTCTAGTGCAAGTGGGAGACTAAAGGAAATATGCCTTGGAGGCAATAATAAAGTTGTTATTTTATATTTTCTTATTCATGATAAAGGTTTATTATTCATGCTAGAATTGTATTGATCGGTATCGGTGTCAAAACCGGCGGATCTCGGGTAGGGGGTCCCGAACTGTGCATCTAGGATCGATGGTAACAGGAGGCAGGGGACACGATGTTTACCCAGGTTCGGGCCCTCTTGATGGAGGTAATACCCTACGTCCTGCTTGATTGATATTGATGATATGAGTATTACAAGAGTTGATCTACCACGAGATCGGAGAGGCTAAACCCTAGAAGCTAGCCTATGGTATGATTGTTGTATATGATCTATCGACTAGCCTGGCCTTGGTTTATATAATGCACCAGAGGCCTAGGATAACAAGAGTCCTAGCCGAATACGCCAGTGGGGAGGAGTCCTTGTCTTGATCACCAAGTCTTGTGGAATCTTCCATGTATGCGGCAACTGTCCAAACTGGCCCATGAGTATACGGCCATGGGGGTCCTCGGCCCAATCTAACAGATCGGGAGACGACGTGGTGAGTACCCCCTAGTCCAGGACATCGTTAGTAGCCCCCTGAACCGGTCTCCAAGTTAGGGACGCTCCTCGATTCTTCCGAACTGTTCTTCATCTTTGGTTGTCGGTCTTGAAAACTGGTTCAACAAATCTTCTCATCTTCGATCTTGAGGATCGCTGAAATGCATTCAACGGGTTTATACGTCGGGTATCCGAGGAGCCACTTTAAGTTTCCGGCCTTTATCAATGCCTTGTTATTTTTATGCCACACCTCAGGTTTGAAGTTGTTCCCAGGAGGCAGTGTCCTCTTGCAGTATCTTTTGCAGCCGAGCACCAATGCCGGTCTGCTTCCGAGCTCCAACGCCGAAATGTATCCGATCTCCAATGCCGAACTGTTTCCAAGCTCCAACGCCGGACTATATCCAAGATTTCACAGATCGTCTTGGTCCAAAAAAGTTGAAGGAGTTTAGCCGAGCTTAATGCCGGAAATACCCTCTATGGAGCTAGCCACTAGCGCCCGAGCTTTATGCCGGACTGCTTTCGAGGTGGCGCACCACCCTAACTGTGGGCTTATTTTTTTATCAATATTTTTTATTGGTGTAATTTATTCTCTGCCGAGATATATAGCCAGTAGCCCTCAAGGTGTGTATCGGTCTAAAACCCGAGATGCACCTGAAGGATGATGTAAGACCGCTGATCCCAGTAGCCGCTGAGACTCAGGCTGATTTGCAAAATCGGCCTGAGTATCAAGTCCTAGCTCAGCAGAATACTTCGGGACACAAAAAGCGGCGTGCTCAGTCCTCGAGACTCGGGTTGGGTGCGGCCGACCAACTTGAGGATCAAAATCTCCTCGGCAACTATATTGCACTTAAAATTTTCTGCATTGATCAGGCAATGCAGTAGCCCCCGAGACACTGGTCGGGTGGCAACACCAGATCAGGGGATCAATGTGCCCCTTTAATATGTTTAAATAATAAGCCCGAAGCCCAGTAGCCCCCGAGCCTTAATGCGGGCACGGGTGGCCGAATTAAGGATCGATATCCATAGTAAAATCACAAATTATGTGTAATGACTCTATGTATCGAAGTACTTTACGTCATTAATGCTCGGATCCGCATTGTTCAAAACTTTGTTGACCGACCATCGATCTGGCCATATGGTTTTATAAACAAAGGTACGTAGAGAGATATGTTATATTACTGTTTAACATAAGAAATGTCTTCCAAAGAAAATAGTCCCGCTATCGGTTCCTTTCTTTGGGTTGTCATGCTAAGCATGATCATGAAACCTCAGCTCCAATGTAAGAGCAAAATATCGAGGATTTAGTTTGGGAGGCCAGTTAATAGCCCCCGGCAGTGTTCGGCGACATTCGAGGTCAAGCCGTAAACACTTCGGCCATTGTTATGAATGGCCCGTCATTTAACACAGTCATCGGATCGCTGACCAATTTACCGGGATTTGTGACAGTCAGTTTTCAGCTTTCTCCACTGAGGTGCTTAACCATGTGAGCTGGAAGCACAATCGCAGTGGTTCTCCCTTTGCACGCCTAGCCAAACAAAGCGGAACGTAGGAAGCAAGTGCAGGAGCCGGGCAACCCAACTATTGACCAAAGACACAATTCGAAACCGATGCATATATAGCAATATCCGAGAATGTTTTTGCCGAAACTCTAAAGGTGTCCGGCGTTGCAACTGTGAGACTTGTGCTGAAAACACACAAATAGTTTAAAAGTGCCACTAGCTTGGAAAACCAAAAAATGTCAGTAAAAACTTGACGTCCGAACAAGATCAAGTGTTCGGTGCCAATCCAAAAATTGGCCTTAGAAAAAAAGTGCTTCTATTGTGCTTTAACATGAAACATTCTATCTCAAGACTTCAAGCGGGTCAGCCTACGGCTTCAACCTCCTATCCCGAAGGCGGAGTACTTCTCGTTAGGCCATCTTAGCAAACTAAACTCTAGCGGCTTTGAGAGGGAAATTAGGCTCCCCGGCTAGTGACCACACACTCGTGTCGAAAAAATGAGTGATAAATAATAATAAAACTTTGCAACGACTAAGAAGAAGATCACTTATTATAAAACGGCTCAAATAAACTTAAGAGCCCCCAATTGACTTGGGTAAAAGAATGATTGCATGTACCTAAGTACTTATATCATATCTATGTTCAACCGAACTTTAAACGCGTCTTAACTGACTGTCGGCTTCTCCCTCTTCGGTCAAGGACCGAAAAGTGTTATGTACTCCATCTGTTGAGAATATCGACGGTGTTTCCAATAACCAGGCAATCAGGCCATAAGGCTGTAACAGACAAAGCGTGCTCAGGGAACTTATGCTATATTACTGCGAAGTGTAAGAAGCATCTTCGAAGAAAATAGTGCCTCCACCGATACCTTTCTTCGGTGCTCATTGTTATTATGAGACTTGTGCAATAGATTTTTTGTACTCATGAGTTCCATTGTGTGCCGACCATGATTGAAAACAATAAGAGCGCTAGCTTTCGGCTTCACCCAATCTGAGGTCAGAGCTCGGAGGACCCAGTCGTGACAATCGCAGAGGTGCTCCCTTTACTCCCTAGCCGAACAACCGGGAACGTAGGGGTAAGCACGGGAGCCAGGCAACCCAGCTTGCAAATCGCTTAGGTCAATATGGTGCATATTGTGGCGTAATACATGAACAAGGAACGAAGCCGTACAAATATAATCATATGCAAGAGGAAAAGCTTCATGAAGGAAGCCCCCAAATGAATTGGGTATTTGAATTTGCATGTCACAAACAAAGTTTTGGCAAGGAGATTTTTTACAAGCAACTTTTTTCCAAAAAAGTATAATGCTTAGTCGAACCGAACACAAGTTAAAAATTTAAAACTTGGAGCATGAAGGCAACTTAGCTGGTTAATGTGTTCGGTATTGACGACGCGGTCCGAGCTTGATACGGGACAAGGTTCCATCCGCCAAGCCGGTCCCGTGGTGGCGGAGCAAAGAGCTCGGCACTCCAAAGTGGTGACATAGTGCGGTCAATGCAGGCCAGCAGAGTGATGCCGAAGTCCCCGACCTGGGGTAATGAAGTGTTGACGAAGCCCCCATCCAGCCGAGGTGACGCCAAAGAATGTAGTCCAGCTGGATCATTTTCCTATGCGCAAAAAATAGTGCAAACCGGAGATAATAGTAATAATAATAATTAAAAAAATCGTTGCATAATAAATAATTTATGCAAAGTGAGTAATAAAATAAATATGGTCTGGTGCCGAAGTCAATGTCGATGCAGGGCGTCGGCGTGATGCGGTAAAGGCGTGGTAAAGCCTGAATTCACAAGTCGGTCCGAGTTCCGGATGCGACGTTCGCCGGACTATGTACAGAGACTGACCGAACCACCATGCGACGTCGTTAATGCGGTCACCATTTGATAGACCTGTGTACATATGATGGACAAACCAGAGTAATAATTCCTTCGGAAAAATGGACCCAAACAAGCAAAAAATACTAGGATTAATAGCACCTGGTTTATTTGTTGTAGCAATTCGAAGGAAGGTGATTCCCAAAATTGGGACTCGATCTGCACACCCATTGCCTGATGGGCGATAAAACAACGGCATGACAATGCTGGCAAAGGTTGGCTTGCCGAGGCAAAGCCCTCGGTCCAGCTAATCGTGATGAAGTTGGTCGGCTGGTGACGCCAAAGTCACCGGAGTAGGTTGATGAAGAGATGATGAAGCCCCCGGTCCAGCCGAGACGTCAAAGCCTCGATGTCAGCCGATGAGTCGAAGTAGGTCGGCGTGACGGACACCAGCTTGAAGAAGCAACAGTGTGGCCCTGCCGATGCAAGTCGTGACGTGGTCAATGCCGGCTTGATGAAGTGACCGTGCGGCGATGCCGGTGTGCCCGCTCCGTGTAATACGTGGGGCGGCGATATTGGTGATGATTTATCCTTCGCGATGCCGGACTCTTGTTCAGCTTGCCGAGATGATGATCCGAATAAGTTGAGCTCGGCTCGGCAAAGCGGCGACGTGTCTAGCGCAGGTCGGCAGCCTTGGAGCAATATTGCCAGACTGGTTTGACACCAGCATGATGATGAAGACGACCTCAGAGGAGGCTTTAAAATTTTATGGGCACGTGTTTAAAAATGACGCACAATACCCTAGAAGAGAATTTCTCTAAAAAGGTTGTACAATATCACGTTCATAAAGAAACGTGAATTCGGGTCGGATCCGTATTCGCGTAGAAAACAGATCCGAAAATTGGTCCACTCATCGGAAGGTTCCCGGAGTTTGAACCATCGGATCGAGCTGAAATTTGGAGGGGTGGTAGATATGGGAATTCCGCAGCCGATCAACGGTTGGATCTTACAAAGGACGTCCGAGCTAGAAGCTGGACACCACGCCCTAAACTCGTCCAGATTTTCGTCCAGATTTGACAGGGCTCCGGTATATCGTGGATTGCCGGAGATTCCTCCATCGAAACTCGAAGAAATTTTCCAGGGTTGTTGTAGACAACATTCCGCACAATTCCGCCGAAGCAATCGTTAAAAAGACACTTGAGGAGGCGGTGGCGGCGGACACAAGTTTGATGTCCAGAAAAACAGCACGGTCGCCCGAGGGCAATGTTGACGTTGAGCCCCCGGGCTCCCTGGATGATTCCTCCATGATCTTGATAGAGATCGGAGTTGATGTTTATAAAGGACCTCATCCGAACATGACGATCGGAGGTAGGGAGCAGTCCTAGGTCAAACCAAGGTGACCAGTCGAGCTGGTGACGAAGATGCCGAAGTCGCAGTTGATCTGCAGGCAAGCCATCAACCTTTTGCTGAACACAGAGCAGAACTCTCAATGAAAGCACCAATGTCGGTGTCAAAACCGACGGATCTCGGGTAGGGGGTTCCAAACTGTGCGTCTAGGATTGATGGTAACAGGAGGCAGGGAACACGATGTTTACCCAGGTTCGGGCCCTCTTGATGGAGGTAATACCCTACGTCCTGCTTGATTGATATTGATGATATGAGTATTACAAGAGTTGATCTACCACGAGATCGGAGAGGCTAAACCCTAGAAGCTAGCCTATGGTATAATTGTTGTATATGATCTATTGACTAGCCTGGCCTTGGTTTATATAATGCACCAGAGGCCTAGGATAACAAGAGTCCTATGGGGAGGAGTCCTTGTCTTGATCACCAAGTCTTGTGGAATCTTCCATGTATGCGGCAACTGTCCGAACTGGCCCATGAGTATATGGACATGGGGGTCCTCGGCCCAATCTAACAGATTGGGAGACGACGTGGTGAGTACCCCCTAGTCCAAGACACCGTCAATAGGAAACTTAAATACATGTGTGAATACATAAACAAATACTGTGTCCCTGGTAAGCCTCTACTAGACTAGCTCATTGATCAAAGATGGTTAAGGTTTCCTAACCATAGACATGTGTTGTCATTTTACAACGGGATCTCATCATTCTCCTAATGATGTGATGGACAAGACCCATCCGTTAGCTTAGCATATTGATTGTTCAGTTTATTGTTATTACTTTATTCATGTCAAATATATATTCCTCCGACTGTGAGATTATGCAACTCCCGGATACCGGAGGAATACCTTGTGTTCTATCAAATGTCACAACATAACTGGGTGATCATAAAGATACTCTACAGGTATCTCCGGAGGTGTTTGTTGAGTTGGCATACATCAAGATTAGGATTTCTCACTTCGAGTATCGGAGAGGTATATCTGGGCCCTCTCGGTAATACACATCATAAGAAGCCTTGCAAGCAAAGTGACTAATGAGTTAGTTGCAGGATGATGTATTACGGAACGAGTAAAGAGACTTGTCGGTAACGAGATTGAACTAGGTATGGAGATACCGACGTTCGAATCTCGGGCAAGTAACATACCAATAGACAAACGGAATTACGTATTGAAAGATCGTGGATGTCGCCTAGAGGGGGGTGAATAGGCGCTTTAAAATAATTACGGTTTAGGCTTGAACAAATGTGGAATAAACCTAGCGGTTAATTTGCCAAGCACAAAACCTAAAACAACTAGGCTCACCTATGTGCACCAACAACTTATGCTAAGCAAGATAAGCAACTATGTGATAGCAAGATATATGACAAAGAACAATATGGCTATCACAAAGTAAAGTGCATAAGTAAAGGGCTCGGGTAAGAGATAACCGAGGCACGCGAAGACGACGATGTATCTTGAAGTTCACACCCTTGCGGATGCTAATCTCCGTTTGGAGCGGTGTGGAGGCACAATGCTCCTCAAGAAGCCACTAGGGCCACCGTAATCTCCTCATGCCCTCGCACAATGCAAGACGCCATGATTCCACTAAGGGACCCTTGAGGGCGGTCACCGAACCCGTACAAATGGCAACCCTTGGGGGCGGTCACCGAACCCGTACACTTTGGCAACCCTTGGGGGCAGTCACCGGTACCCGTCAAATTGCTCAGGGCGATCTCCACAACCTAATTGGAGACCCCGACGCTTGCCCGGAGCTTTACACCACAGTGATTGAGCTCCGAACACCACCAACCGTCTAGGGCACCAAGGCACCCAAGAGGAACAAGCTCTAGGGTGCCCAATCACCCAAGAGTAATAAGCTTCTCAAACTTCACTTCCACGTATCACCGTGGAGAACTCAAACCGATGCAGCAAATGCAATGGCAAGGGCACACGTAGTGCCCAAGTCCTTCTCTCTCAAATCCCACTGAAACAACTGATGCTAGGGAGGAAAATGAGAGGAAGAACAAGAAGGAGAACACCAAGAACTCCAAGATCTAGATCCAAGGGGTTCCCCTCACACAGAGGAGAAAGTGATTGGTGGAAATGTGGATCTAAATCTCCTCTCTCTTTTCCCTCAAAAACTAGCAAGAAATCATGGAGGGACTGAGAGTTAGAAAGCTCGAAGAAGGTCAATAATGGGGGAAGAACACGAGCTTAAAGGATAAGGTTCATTGGGGAAGAAGACCCCCTTTTATAGGAGGGGGAAATCCAACCATTATGTGCTCAGCCCGCACACGAGCGGTACTACCGCTCCATGAGTGGTACTACCGCTCGGGCGGAAGAAACAGGGAAAAGGAGCAACACAACATGAACCTTGGGGCGGTAGCACCGCATATGAGCGGTACTACCGCTAACCCCAGTGGTACTACCGCTGGAGGAGCAGAACACGGGACCAAAAGAGGCAGGGCAGAGCAGAGTACGACGGTAGTAATGCAGTAGCGGTACTACCGCCCGACCGGAGCGGTACTACCGCTTAGGCGGAACTACCGTGCCTTACTGCCGTGCAACTACTGCTAAACCCGACACGAAAAGAGCAGGACCCAAAATCGAGGCGGTAGAAGAGCGGCACTGCAGCGGTACTACGGTTGAGAGCTCCAAGCGATACTACCGCTTGGGATCGCGGTACTACCGCTGGGACCAGACAAAAGCCACTCTCAAGAAGACAAGAACTGCCATAACTTCTGCATATGAGCTCCGAATTGAGCAAACTCAAGCTTGTTGGAAACAAGACGACGAGTAGCATCAAAACAACGACTGGTAATAGTAAGAAGAGGCAGGGGAGGTATGCCTAACAAAAACAGGAGTGAAACCTCCAACCGAGAAGAACCGGCAAAACCTCCAACATCGAAAACATCATAGAAGATGCATGTGAACTCCGTTTTTGATGAACTCGAGCTTGTCATCAAGATGACCATAAGCTCCAAGACTCACAAAGAGAACCAAACAAGAACCAAGAAAGATGATGCAAGGATGCAATGGTTTGAGCTCTCTACGAACGATACGATCAAGCTACTCATCGAGAGCCCCCCTTGATAGTACGGCAATCGATCCTATAACCCGGTCTCCCAACTACCACTATGAGACCGGTAAAATAGAAAACCTATCAAGGGCAAACCTTTGTCTTGCACATAGTCCACTTGAGCTAGATGATGTCGATCTTGACTCTCTCAAGTTGGACCACCTTTCTTGATTGCGTTGGTTTGGTGAAGACTAGTAGATTGCTCCCCCATACTCCACTATGGGTGAGCAACTCTTCCGCACATCTTCACAAGTCCATTGCCACCACAATGGACGGCAAGCTTCAAGCACTTGATCTCTTCATGATGCATCACTCGAACTTGCACACGGCAACCTAACCCCACACAGAACTCTCACGAAGACCATGGGTTAGTACACAAAGCATAATGGACAATGCTTACCATACCATGGGATCACTTGATCCCTCTCGGCACATCTTCTATGCTTTGTGGGTTGATCTACTTGATTCACTCTTTGACTTAGTCTTGATCAACCTCTCACAAGACCAATCTTTGGATATTCCTTGAATAACACCTTGGTCGACACCAACTCTCCTTGAAACCAACACATGTACTCCAAGAAAAGCCTATGGACAAAACCTTCAAATATAACTCAAGGCAACCATTAGTCCATAGAGATTGTCATCAATTACCAAAACCAAACATGGGGGCACCGCATGTTCTTTCACGTATGTTGTCATAAGGTTTGACCGATAAAGATCTTCGTAGAATATGTTGGAATCAATATGGGAATCCAGGTCCCACTATTGGTTATTTACCAGAGAAGCATCTCGGTCATGTCTACATAGTTCTCGAACCCGTAGGGTCCGCACGCTTAACTTTCGTTGACGATATAGTATTATATGAGTTATGTATGTTGGTGACCGAATATTGATCAGAGTCCTGGATGAGAGCACGGACATGACGAGGAGCTCCAGTATGGTTCGGAGGTAAATATTGATATATGGGATAATAGTGTTTGTTAGGGAATGTAGCAGAAATTCAAAATTTTCCTACGTGTCACCAAGATCTATCTATGGAGAAACTAGCAACGAGGGGAAGGAGAGTGCATCTACATACCCTTGTAGATCGCTAAGCGGAAGCGTTCAAGTGAACGGGGTTGATGGAGTCGTACTCGTCGTGATCCAAATCACCGATGACCAAGCGCCGAACGCACGGCACCTCCGTGTTCAACACACGTACAGCCCGGTGACGTCTCCCATGCCTTGATCCAGCAAGGAGAGAGGGAGAGGTTGAGAAAGACTCCATGCAGCAGCAGCACAACGGCGTGGTGGTGGTGGAGGAGCGTGGCAATCCTGCAGGGCTTCGCCAAGCACCATGGGAGAGGAGAAGGACTTGGGAGAGGGGAGGGCTGCACCAAAGGCAAAGGTATGGCTGCCCTCCCTTCCCCCCACTATATATAGTGCCAAGGGAGAGGGGGAGGGCGCAGCCTTGCCCCTTCCTCCAAGGAAGGGTGCGGCCAAGGGGGGGGAGGAGTCCATCCTCCCCAAGGCACCTCGAAGGTGCCTTCCCCTTTAGGACTCTCCCCTCCTCTTGTCCCTTTGGCGCATGGGCCTCTAGGGGCTGGTGCCCTTGGCCCATATAGGCCAAGGCGCACCCCCTACAGCCCATGTGCCCCCCCGGGGCAGGTGGCCCCACCCGGTGGACCCCCGGGACCCTTCCGGTGGTCCCGGTACAATACCGGTGACCCCGAAACTTGTCCGGTGACCAAAACAGGACTTCCCATATATAAATCTTTACCTCCGGACCATTCCGGAACTCCTCGTGACGTCCGGGATCTCATCCGGGACTCCTAACAACATTCGGTAACCACATACAAACTTCCTTTATAACCCTAGCATCATCGAACCTTAAGTGTGTAGACCCTACGGGTTCGGGAGACATGCAGACATGACCGAGACGTTCTCCGGTCAATGACCAATAGCGGGATCTGGATACCCATGTTGGCTCCCACATGTTCCACGATGATCTCATCGGATGAACCACGATGTCAAGGACTTAATCAATCCCGTATACAATTCCCTTTGTCTATCGGTATGATACTTGCCCGAGATTTGATCGTCGGTATCCCGATACCTTGTTCAATCTCGTTACCGGCAAGTCTCTTTACTCGTTCCGTAACACATCATCCCGTGATCAACTCCTTGGTCACATTGTGCACATTATGATGATGTCCTACCGAGTGGGCCCAGAGATACCTCTCCGTCACACGGAGTGACAAATCCCAGTCTCGATTCGTGCCAACCCAACAGACACTTTCGGAGATACCCGTAGTGTACCTTTATAGCCACCCAGTTACGTTGTGATGTTTGGCACACCCAAAGCACTCCTACGGTATCCGGGAGTTGCACAATCTCATGGTCTAAGGAAATGATACTTGACATTAGAAAAGCTTTAGCATATGAACTACATGATCTTGTGCTAGGCTTAGGATTGGGTCTTGTCCATCACATCATTCTCCTAATGATGTGATCTCGTTATCAATGACATCCAATGTCCATGGTCAGGAAACCGTAACCATCTATTGATCAACGAGCTAGTCAACTAGAGGCTTACTAGGGACATGGTGTTGTCTATGTATCCACACATGTATCTGAGTTTCCTATCAATACAATTCTAGCATGGATAATAAATGATTATCATGAACAAGGAAATATAATAATAACTAATTTATTATTGCCTCTAGGGCATATTTCCAACAGTCTCCCACTTGCACTAGAGTCAATAATCTAGTTCACATCGCCATGTGATTAACACTCACAGGTCACATCGCTACGTGACCAACATCCAAAGAGTTTACTAGAGTCAATAATCTAGTTCACATCACTATGTGATTAACACTCAATGAGTTCTGGGTTTGATCATGTTGCTTGTGAGAGAGGTTTTAGTCAACGGGTCTGCTACAATCAGATCCGTATGTACTTCGCAAATCTCTATGGCATCTCCTAGATGCAGCTACCACGTTCTATTTGGAGCTATTCCAAATAACTGTTCTACTATACGAATCCAGTTTACTACTCAGAATAATCTGGATTAGTGTCAAAGTTTGCATCGACGTAACCCTTTACGACAAACTCTTTTACCACCTCCATAATCGAGAAAATTCCTTAGTCCACTAGTTACTAAGGATAACTTTGACCGTTGTCCTGTGATCCATTCTTGGATCACTCTTGTACCCCTTGACCGACTCATGGCAAGGCACACTTCAGGTGCGGTACACAACATAGCATACTGTAGAGCCTATGTCTTAAGCATAGGGGACGACCTTCGTCCTTTCTCTCTATTCTGCCGTGGTCGAGCTTTAAGTCTTAACTTCATACCTTACAACTCAGGCAAGAACTCCTTCTTTGACTGATCCATCTTGAACACCTTCAAGATCATGTCAAGGTATGTGCTCATTTGAAAGTACCATTTAAGCGTTTTGATCTATCCTTATAGATCTTGATGCTCAATGCTCAAGTAGCTTAATCCAGGCTTTCCATTGAAAAACACTTTCCAAATAACCCTATATGCTTTCCATAAATTCTACGTCATTTCTGATCAACAATATGTCAACCACATATATTCATCAGAAATTCTATAGTGCTCCCACTCACTTCTTTGGAAATACAAGTTTCTCATAAACTTTGTATACACCCAAAACTTTGATCATCTTATCAAAGCATACATTCCAACTCCGAGATGCTTACTCCAGTCCTTAGAAGGATTACTGGAGCTTTGCATACTTATTAGCATCTTTCAGGATTAACAAAACCTTCCGGTTGTATCACATACAACCTTTCCTCAAAAATCGTTGAGGAAACAATGGTTTTTGGCATCCTATCTGCAAGATTTCACAAATAATGCAATAATTGCTAATATAATTCCAACAGACTCTTAGCATCGCTACGAGTGAGAAAGTCTCATCGTAGTCAACTCCTTGAACTTGTCAGAAAACATCTTAACGACAAGTCGAGCTTTCTTAATGGTGACATTTACCATCATTGTCCGTCTTCCTTTTTAAAATCCATCTGCACTCAATAGCCTTACGACCATCGAGCCGTTCTGCCAAAGTCTACACTTTGTTTTCATACATGGATCCTCTCTCGGATTTTATGGCCTCGAGCCATTTATCGGAATCCGAGCCCACCATCGCTTCTCCATGGCTCGTAGGTTCATTGTTGTCTAGCAACATGACTTCCAAGACAGGATTACGTACCACTCTGAAGTAGTACGCATCCTTGTCATCCTACGAGGTTTGGGAGTGACTTGATCCGAAGTCTCATGATCAATATCATAAGCTTCCACTTCAATTGGTGTAGGTGCCACAGGAACAACTCTTTGTGCCCTGCTATACACTAGTTGAAGTGACGGTTCAATAACCTCATCAAGTCTCCACCATCCTCCCACTCAATTCTTTCGAGAGAAACTTTTCCTCGAGAAAGGACCCGATTCTAGAAACAATCCCTTATTGCTTTCGGATCTGAGACAGGAGGTATACCCAACTGTTTTGGGTGTCCTATGAAGATGCATTTATCCGCTTTGGGTTCGAGCTTATCAGCCTGAAACTTTTTCACATAAGCGTCGCAGCCCCAAACTTTTAAGAAATGATAGCTTAGGTTTCTTTAAACCATAGTTCATACGGTGTCATCTCATCGGAATTACGTGGTGCCCTATTTAAAGTGAATGTGGTTGTCTCTAATGCCTAACCCATAAACTATTGTGGTAATTCGATAAGAGACATCATGGTATGCATCATATCCAATAGGGTGCAGTTATGATGTTCGGACACACCATCACACTATGGTGTTCCAGGCTGTATCAGTTGTGAAACAATTTCCACAATGTCTTAATTCTGTGCCAAACTCGTAATTCAGATATTCATCTCTATGATCATATCATAGATATTTTATCCTCTTGTCACGACGATCTTTCAACTTCACCCTGAAATTACTTGAACCTTTCAATAATTCAGACTCGTGATTCATCAAGTAAATGTACTCAACATCTACTCAAATCATCTGTGAAGTAAGAACATAACGATATCCACTACATGCCTCAGCACTCATTGGACTGCACACATCAAAATGTATTACTTCCAACAAGTTGCTTTCTAGTTCCATTTTACTGAAAACGAGGCTTTCAGTCATCTTGCTCATGTGGTATGATTTGCATGTCTCAAGTGATTCAAAATCAAGTGAGTCCAAATGGTCCATTTGCATGGAGTTTCTTCATGCATATACACCAATAGACATGGTTCGCATGTCTCAAACTTTTCAAAAATGAGTGAGTCCAAAGATCCATCAACATGGAGCTTCTTCATGCGTTTTATACCAATATGACTCAAATTGCAGTGCCACATTTGCGTGGTACTATCATTACTATCTATCTTTTGGCATGAACATGTGTATCACTACGATCGAGATTCAATAAACCATTCATTTTAGGCGCAAGACCATTGAAGGTATTATTCAAATAAACAGAGTAACCATTATTCTCCTTAAATGAATAACCGTATTGCGACAGACATAATCCAATCACGTCTATGCTCAATGCAAACACCAAATAAAAATTATTTAGGTTTAACATCAATCTC
Organism: Triticum aestivum; assembly: GCF_018294505.1. Taxonomy (NCBI): domain Eukaryota; kingdom Viridiplantae; phylum Streptophyta; class Magnoliopsida; order Poales; family Poaceae; genus Triticum; species Triticum aestivum. Next base: position 512,028,653 of record NC_057812.1, on the reverse strand, counting down.
GATGGTAGAGGGAGCATACGATATTTGATCAACCTTGGAAATACTTCCAACACATATCGTCATCTCACCTTTAGCTAGTCTCTGTTTATTCCATAGCTTTTATTTCGAGTTACTAACACTTAGCAACCGAACCGGTATCTAATACCCTGGTGCTACTAGGAGTACTAGTAAAGTACACATTAGCATAATGTATATCCAATATACTTCTATCGATAGCCTTCTCATCTACCAAGTATCTAGGGTAATTCTGCTCCAGTGGTTGTTCCCCTTATTACAGAAGCACTTAGTCTTGGGTTTGGGTTCAACCTTGGGTTTCTTCACTAGAGCAGCAGCTGAATTGCCGTTTCATGAAGTATCCCTTCTTACCCTTGCCCTTCTTGAAACTAGTGGTTTCACCAACCATCAACAATTGATGCTCCTTCTTGATTTCTACTTTGTGGTGTCAAACATCGCGAATATCTCAAGGATCATCATATATGTCCCTGATATATTATAGTTCATCACGAAGCTCTAGCAGCTTGGTGGCAATGACTTTGGAGAAACATCACTGTCTCATCTGGAAGATCAACTCCCACTCGATTCAAATGATTGTTGTACTCAGACAATCTGAGCACAAGCTCAACAATTGAGCTTTTCTCCCTTAGTTTGCAGGTTAAGAAAATCGTCAGAGGTCTTATACCTCTTGACGTGGGCACGAGCCTGAAATCCCAATTTCAGCCCTCAAAACATCTCATATGTTTTGCGACGTTTCAAAAACATCTTCGGTGCCTCAACTCTAAACCGTTTAACTGAACTATCACGTAGTTATCAAAATGTGTATGTCAGATGTTTGCAACATCCACAGACAATGTTTGAGGTTCAGCACACTGAGCGGTGCATTAAGGACATAAGCCTTCTATGAAGCAATGAGGACAATCCTTAGTTTACGGACCTAGTCCGCATAATTGCTACTATCAACTTTCAACTAAATTTTCTCTAGGAACATATCTAAACAGTAGAACTAAAGCGCGAGCTACGACATAATTTGCAAAATCCTTTTGACTATGTTCAGGATAATTAAGTTCATCTTATGAACTCCCACTCAGATAGACATCCCTCTAGTCATCTAAGTGATTACATGATCCGAGTCAACTAGGCCGTGTCCGATCATCACGTGAGATGGACTAGTCAACATCGGTGAACATCTTCATGTTGATCGTATCTACCATACGACTCATGCTCGACCTTTCGGTCTTCTGTGTTCCGAGGCCATGTCTGTACATGCTAGGCTCGTCAAGTCAACCTAAGTGTTTGCATGTGTAAATCTGTCTTACACCCGTTGTATGTGAACGTTGGAATCTAACACCCGATCATCACGTGGTGCTTCGAAACAACGAACTGTCGCAACGGTGCACAGTTAGGGGGAACACTTTCTTGAAATTATTATGAGGGATCATCTTATTTACTACCGTCGTTCTAAGTAAACAAGATGAATAAACATGATAAACATCACATACAATCAAATAGTGACATGATATGGCCATCATCACTTTGCTCCTCTTGATCTCCACCTTCGGGGCTCCATGATCATCATCGTCACCGGCATGACACCATGATCTCCATCATCATGATCTCTATCATCGTGTCTTCATGAAGTTGTCTCGTCAACTATTACTTCTACTACTACAGCTAACGGTTAGCAATAAAGTAAAGTAATTACATGACGTTTATGTTGACATGCAGGTCATAAATAAATTAAGACAACTCCTATGGCTCCTGCCGGTTGTCATACTCATCGACATGCAAGTCGTGATTCCTATTACAAGAACATGATCATCTCATACATCACATATATCATTCATCACATCCTTTGGCCATATCACATCACATAGCATACCCTGCAAAAACAAGTTAGACGTCCTCTAATTGTTGTTTGCGTGTTTTACGTGGCTGCTATGGGTTTCTAGCAAGAACGTTTCTTACCTACGCAAAGACCACAATGTGATATGCCAATTGCTATTTACCCTTCATAAGGACCCTGTTCATCGAATCCAATCCGACTAAAGTGGGAGAGACAGACACCCGCCAGCCACCTTATGCAACTAGTGCATGTTTGACGGTGGAACCGGTCTCACGTAAGCGTACGTGTAAGGTCGGTCCGGGCTGCTTCATTCCACGATGCCGCCGAATCAAGATAAGACTAGTAACAGCAAGCATGTTGAAAAAAATCAACACCCACAACTACTTTGTGTTCTACTCGTGCATAGAAACTACGCATAGACCTAGCTCATGATGCCACTGTTAGGGAACGTAGCAGAAATTCAAAATTTTCCTACGTGTCACCAAGATCTATCTATGGAGAAATTAGCAACGAGGGGAAGGAGAGTGCATCTACATACCCTTGTAGATCGCTAAGCGGAAGCATTCAAGTGAACGGGGTTGATGGAGTCGTACTCGTCGTGATCCAAATCACCGATGACCAAGTGCCGAACGCACGGCACCTCCGCGTTCAACACACGTACAGCCCGGTGATGTCTCCCATGCCTTGATCCAGCAAGGAGAGAGGGAGAGGTTGAGGAAGACTCCATCCAGCAGCAGCACAACGCGCGTGGTGGTGGTGGAGGAGCGTGGCAATCCTGCAGGGCTTCGCCAAGCACCACGGGAGAGGAGAAGGACTTGGGAGAGGGGAGGGCTGCACCAAAGGCAAAGGTATGGCTGCCCTCCCTTCCCCCCACTATATATAGGGCCAAGGGAGAGGGGGAGGGTGCAGCCTTGCCCCTTCCTCCAAGGAAGGGTGCGGCAAAGGGGGGGAGGAGTCCATCCTCCCCAAGGCACCTCGGAGGTGCCTTCCCCTTTAGGACTCTCCCCTCCTCTTGTCCCTTTGGTGCATGAGCCTCTAGGGGCTGGTGCCCTTGGCCCATATAGGCCAAGGCGCACCCCCTACAGCCCATGTGGCCCCCGGGGGCAGGTGGCCCCACCCGGTGGACCCCCGGGACCCTTCCGGTGGTCCCGGTACAATACCGGTGACCCCGAAACTTGTCCGGTGACCAAAACAGGACTTCCCATATATAAATCTTTACCTCTGGACCATTTCGGAACTCCTCGTGACGTCCGGGATCTCATCCGGGACTCCGAACAACATTCGGTAACCACATACAAACTTCCTTTATAACCCTAGCATCATCGAACCTTAAGTGTGTAGACCCTACGGGTTCGGGAGACATGCATACATGACCGAGACGTTCTTCGGTCAATAACCAATAGCGGGATCTGGATACCCATGTTGGCTCCCACATGTTCCACGATGATCTCATCGGATGAACCACGATGTCAAGGACTTAATCAATCCCGTATACAATTCCCTTTGTCTATCGGTACAATACTTGCCCGAGATTCGATCGTCGGTATCCCGATACCTTGTTCAATCTTGTTACTGGCAAGTCTCTTTACTCGTTCCGTAACACATCATCCCGTGATCAACTCCTTGGTCACATTGTGCACATTATGATGATGTCCTACCGAGTGGGCCCAGAGATACCTCTCCGTCACACGGAGTGACAAATCCCAGTCTCGATTCGTGCCAACCCAACAGACACTTTCGGAGATACCCGTAGTGTACCTTTATAGCCACCCAGTTACGTTGTGATGTTTGGCACACCCAAAGCACTCCTACGGTATCCGGGAGTTGCACAATCTCATGGTCTAAGGAAATGATACTTGACATTAGAAAAGCTTTAGCATACGAACTACATGATCTTGTGCTAGGCTTAGGATTGGGTCTTGTCCATCACATCATTCTCCTAATGATGTGATCCCGTTATCAATGACATCCAATGTCCATAGTTAGGAAACCGTAACCATCTATTGATCAACGAGCTAGTCAACTAGAGGCTTACTAGGGACATGGTGTTGTCTATGTATCCACACATGTATCTGAGTTTCCTATCAATACAATTCTAGCATGGATAATAAACGATTATCATGAACAAGGAAATATAATAATAACTAATTTATTATTGCCTCTAGGGCATATTTCCAACAGTGTTTACTCTCCGGAAGGGTTCTGAAATTCACCGGAAGGGGTTTCGGATGTTTCCCGAAATGTTTGGGTACGAGAACACTTTATTTGAGCCAAGGGGTAAAGCCCACAAGGGATTTGGAAAGTGCAAAAGAAAGTTTTGCGGAGGCCAGGGGCCAGACGCCGGGAACCCTGGCGTCTGTGCCTGGAGTCCGAGAGGGACTCTTGCCTTTCGGGCAAGACCGACTTTGAGGAGGCTTTTACTTCAAGTTTCGACTCTAAGGCTCAACATATAAATAGAGGGGAAAGGCTAGCACCCAAGACACATTAAGATCCACTAATCCGCGTGTCAGCAACCCCGTCCCTCTAGTTTATCCTTTGTCATAGTTTCCGTTGTGCTTAGCGAAGCCCTTGCGGAGATTGTTCTTCACCAACACCGTCACCACGCCGTCGTGCTACCGGAACTCATCTACTACTTCGCCCCTCTTGCTAGATCAAGAAGGCGAGGATGTCATCGAGCTGAACGTGTGCTAAACGCGGAGGTGCCGTACGTTCAGTACTTGATCGAGACAGATCGTGAAGGTGTATGACTACATCAACCGCGTTGATTAACGCTTTCGCTTATCGATCTTCAAGGGTATGAAGATACTCTCTCCTCTCGTAGCTTTGCATTTCCATGGATAGATCTTGCGTGTGCGTATAATTTTTTCTTGTTTTCCATGCAACGTTTCCCAATATGTACAAATGCCCATACACCTGCAATTAGACATGACACAAAAGTCTGTGAAGTATTTTTGTCTTGGATAACATAAATAAATTGCTGCATAGTTTGCATTAGAAATCACCTCACAAATATACATGTATACAATATTTTTGGTCGTATCCAAGGTAGTTATGTCCTTATCAGGAAGCCCCAAAATATAATGGTGCACGGGAATGATTTTACCTAGCAAGGAAAGTGCACATTCATAGACCGAAGATCAACCCCGTTTCATCTGATAGGAGCTAGGGCACTTTTATTGAGATTCTATAGAGGCCTAACCAAATAGATCTTGCTCCTAAGCTGCAACTAGTTCGTGCTTTACAGGTTTCGGCTACATTGCCCTGGCTCCTATCAGATGAAACATGGTTGTCGATATGTAACCAATAGAGAAAGTGAATCCAAATTTAAAGTTGTCGATACGTTTCTTAGAGTGCCAATCAAGTTCACAAGGAAATCCGCAGTCAAACTAGAGTTTATAATCCAAATTTAAAGTTGTTGATATGTAACCAGTAGGAGCTAGGGCACTTTTGGAAGCAACTTCAAGGTCATCCTCTAGAGTTTATAAACATATAATCATGCGCCGACGCTTGCTGACATGACCATGAAATAGGTAGTATTAGCGTCAACTTCATTAATCATATCTAACTACCCTTTCTTGTTTACTTGAATTTGCATAGTCTAATTTTATTTTTAACTTCTACACAAAAGTACACACCAAAGTTTGCATACATTGCGAGAGGGGCGTTTTGGAGCTCGGGCTCAGCTGCACCCGTAATCTAGCTCGTTGGTTTCTGTCTTGGGATGTGAACAAATCCAGCTGGGATGTCAGATACGAGCGTGAGAAAAACAGCGAAACCCCGAATACAGTACGAAACAGTGCACGGCTTGGCACGGCCCGACGGATGTCGCGGCGGCTCGGTCTGGGCCGTGGACTAGTACGTTGGCTTTCCTTCTAGGCCGTAGACCAGGAAGTTTGTTTTTTGAGTCTGGGCCAAGGATCAGATAATGGGTCTGTGACGATGGGCGCAATCTGTGCCGTCCTGTCGGTCGGAGGGGAACCCCTTGTGCGCGAAGAAAATGAAAAAAAAGGTAGATTTGTCCTCCCTTTCCCTAGCTCATTCCAGAGGGCCCTCGCCGCCGTGGTAACCTAGGGTGTGGGCAAAAAAAAGGGGAGATTGTCGCGGGGCACGGGCGACCTGACTGCGGCGGCGCCGGTGTTTCAACGTCGGGCTAGCGACGGATGGACGCCAAGGGTATGGAGTTCCTCCTTGACGCGGTTGACAGGTTGGTTCCGGGCAGATCTCTGCAAATTTTGTTATTTTGGATTACAGGCGCCGCTGAGTTTTGAGATGTGCTCGAACTGCCCTGCATACAAATCTGACCCTAATGCCGTCGATTCGCCGTTCCTCTCGTAGATTTCGTGCGGAATCTCCGACGAGTCTGCTCAATTGACTGACAAGGTGAATCCCCAAGCCCCGTGCTGGACAAAAAGGTCAGAGCACCTGTTGTTGTTTCTTCAATTTTCTCATGCAAAAAATTGATTTTACATGAGCACCATATATGTATATTCATTATATATAAAATGATACACAAAACGAACAAAGGGGCAGAAAAAATGTCAGCAACCCTGTGGTTGGATTGCAAATGCCTTGCAGAAATTAACTTTACATGAGGGCCCTGCATTCCTGTTCAGGATGCAAAAATTTAGGCACGAGCCCAGGATAAAAATGAGAAAATGACAATAGAAAGTACTGCTATTAGGAGCATCATATAGGAAAAACGGATTCGCGGTCATGAGAATGAAGTCCACCGCGTTGCTGTGTTATGTTTGCAAATTGCCCATGACGCAAACTGAAAAGGAAATAAAATGAAAAAGGAAACCTGCTATTTAGAAGAATCACCAGTGTGGAATAAAAACAGAAAAATGACTGCATTTTCTAATTTATCTTGCAAAAATGCAGGCTCCGGCACGGAAGTGCGCCACCAGACCGAGTGCCATGCCCATCGAGGATGAGCGCTCTCGAGCTTTCAATCCGCAAATATGCAGAGCAGCCTGACAAGAGCGTCGTTAGACCTGAGCTAGGTCTCAGTTTTGATTCATTGGACTCAGTACCAGAAAGATAATTCACTTAACCTGTCGTTCACATGTAGGCACTCGACACTTGCATGAAAGCCCTGGAGGTAGTGAGGATGGGTGATGCGAGTGCAGAAGTGTTGATCAGATGTTTGGTGGTCTAGAAGCTTTACTGGTGAGTGGTGCACCTTTAGCCGAGAGGAGAGATGGTTTGGGTTTTGAGGACCGCATATCCGGCTTAACTCCGGGTACATTACTTGGCAATGGAGAAATTGCATATGTTGATGACGAAGGTGCTGATATATGCATTAATACTAGAAACTCTGTTAGTGTGAATGCTCTCCATGGCCTAACGGCTCTAGAAAAAGCAAATGAGTGTTGGGAGACCAACAAATAGCAGAGAGAAAGCACCGTACGAGGGTTTGAGTAAGCGGACCAGATTATGCAACATATGCTGTCGAGAGGTTTGGTTTGAGTAAGTGGACCAGATTCTGCAGCATACGCCGTCGAGAGGTTTGGTTTGAGTAAGAGGACCAGATTCTGCAGCATATGCCGTCGAGAGGGGCACAAACGCACTACATGCCCGGAAAGAGGGCTGCTCTGAAGAAACCCTTGAGCCTGGAAAATGCAAGAATTTCGGTGTGGAAGGGCACCGCCGGAACACGCGCGCAAGGCGTCTTGCTGTTGCTGAAAAATGCGTCTTGCTGTTGCTGAAAAATGAAGTATGAACTTTGAATTTGTACTCTGTATTTTTGTTGCTCCGAGGATTTTCTAGTGTATTTCTGTGAGCATTCCTCCACGCTTGTTCCTGACTTTCGAGAGGCATGTTACAGACCTTTGAGCACAACTATGTTTCCTGAACATTTGTAATATGATCGTTGGTTCAGTGTTAACTGGGTCTATTTGCTTGTCCATGTTGGATGCTTTAGGCTTTTATCTGAAACCTATCTTCTGGTAAACTCATTCTGCTAAAGGGTACGGCCGGAGTGCAGCAGGGTTAGCATGTAGGCAAATGGTGATCTTTTTTCTTTGCCCGGCTGCATGTAGAGGACGAGCAGAGGGGATATGCATTTAAGGCGGCCTCACCTGCACGCCGTTTGTGAGTCCGCTGGTGTCCACGGCTCAGAAACGATGCCGATCCATCGATCCGCTGGCTGTTCCGCCACTCCAATGCGACGACGCCGTCGCATTGAATGCAAACCAGCTGTGGACTAGGAAAAGTGAAATACGGGCTATAAAATACATTGGTGGCACGAATCTGCATGCAAGGCTGTGGTATAGATTTCGGGATTAGCTGAGCCCGAGCTCAGAAACCAATTTTCGATACATTGCCCCGTATATTGATGTATAGTCACATTCATCTAGGGAACCAGTACACTGCTAAGTGTATAAAAAAATACACCATTGAAAGAAATTCCTACAATTTTGATTAAAAAAATAATGACTACTATTAACATTAGCCCTTTTTTCATGAAAAAAGAGAAAATGATCCTCGTTCTGCTCTTGTTGCCACTAGCATCATATGGCCACCTAACCCTCAGCTAGATCTCAGATGACAGAGTCTCACCAACCTTTGCACTCCGAGCTCTCGTTCCAACTCCCGTCGTTCAAACCACACATCAGTTTCATGCGCGCCGCATAATAATCGGTCAAGCAAGCTTAGCCCGAGAGGTGCCATCTCACATGGAGCTTCCCTACGTGCACACTGACTCCGCAACACGTATGGTTGCGAGCTTAGAAGATCTCGCCACTCGCACAGATGACTTGCCGTGCCATTCCACACGCCCATACGACTCAATCTACCCACCGAAAACCTTCCCCGTAAAATGATACAACTCTTTATTTTCCCTGCAAGAAAGTCTTTTTTCGGTGTAAAGGATAAGCAAAAAAATAAACGGATAAATACGGTGACAGGAGCACAACGGACAGAAACGGACACGAATACGCCCGGGGGCAATTTATTTCTCCCCAAGAAAGGATTTCGTGGCGCAGGAGAAAATGAAATAAAAACGAAAACGAAAAGGAAAAAGGATATTAGTCGCAGTAGAGAAAAGAGTGGGCTTGGGCACCTATTTATAGCCAACCTCCCCGAAAGCGATCTCGCTCGCCTCCTCCACGCTTTTTTCCTTCCATTCCTCCCTCCCCGCTGCCCCAATAAATAATAAAAACCCAACCCCCACGCCGAATTCCTTCGCTCGATTCGATTTCCTCGCCAATTCACGGGGGCCGCTAGTGCCGGGGGCGCGATCGGCGGTGAGATTCGTCGCCGGGCGGAAATGGTTGCCGTGGCGGCCGAGGGCCCGATCCGCGCCGACGCCGTGCCGCCGGCGGCGGCCGGGGCGGGCGCGGAGAGGGCCGATGCGGCGGCCGCGGGAGGCGCCGCGGCGGCCAAGGCCAGGGAGGACGAGGTCAGGGAGTACAAGAGTGACGTCAGGAAGCTCGAGGAGCTGTTCAAGAAGCTGAACCCCTCCGCGGAGGAGTTCGTGCCGCTCTCCCGCCGCCAGGGGGACGGCGCCCGCCGCCTGTCGGCAGACGCGCCCGTCTTCGTCTCGCCCGCGATCGACTACTACGCGCCCCACCACCCGTTCCAGCATCAGCAGATGCACGTGCTGCAGGTGGTCGGTGGCGGAGGCGGAGGGGGCAGGGACTCCAGCAGCGACGGATCCGCCAACGGCCAGCCGAATCGACGGGTAAGCGCGACCCGAATTGCCGATTTGGGCTCGGTTTTTCGATTTGTTTCCTGTGGGGGCTTTGGACTGACGACGCCTTGTGGCCAGATCAGTCGATCAGATTTGAGGTTTATGGTGATGTTGATGGGTTTGGGTTTTTTGATCTCTCTCCCACGCGATCGGCTCGGGGGTTGATCTTTTTTCTAGGGTTTTAGGTGTAGTTGGGTTCTGATGTTGGTACCGTCAATTTTGGGTGACGCGAATTACTTTGTTGAACGGATTTTTCTCATAGATCGATCGATTTCTTCTCCCCTCTTCTTGTACAAGAGATGTCAGTTTTTATGACTATACTAACGTTGATGTTTTATTGGATTCGTGTGGTTGACTTCATATCCGTTTGCTTTTCAGTTGTTGCTAGTTTTTTCACATGAATTTGTTTGTCAATGCTAATTGTACATTTCACCATATTTGGGTTTTAGGGGGCAGCACTTCTTTCTTGGTTATATTGATCAGCTGCATTGTTCTGTGGTTACAGAGAAGGAATGGCTTCAACCAGGGGAGACGTAGGATGGGAGTTCGGCCCCGGCGAACTGATAGGGAGGATAGTGTACGGCGAACTGTCTATGTCTCAGACATTGATCAACATGTGAGAATATCAAAGATAATTGAGCTGTTGTGTTTTTTTTCAGTTTTGTTATTGATCCCGGAATCCCCCATTGATTTGCAGGTCACTGAACAGAAACTTGCTGAGGTTTTCTCAAACTGTGGTCAAGTATGCTCTTAATTCCTTAATATTAGATCCTAGTTCTGATAACATATGATGTTTGTTTGTCATATGATGTTTTTCTATGTCTTAAAATAAGATAAGCTATATGTTATTTTAATCGCTTAAAATATTGCATGACAAAACTGGTGTAAGTGGAATTCATCATCTGGTAACTAGGATGAATTTGCTGTATATGTTAGATATCTTGAATCCAGAATATGTTGGAACTCATTTCTGTCTGTACGTTGTAGCACACCGCAAGCATGGGTTTGTACTATGACATGAAATAGATGTAATTCACCTGGGTGCCACTCTAGAGTTTCGACTCATTTGATTGAAGGCACTCTGAAACAAATATGTATAGTTCCCTTATTTTCTAATTAATTCTTTAATTATTCCTCCAATCCTCTTTGATCCCTGGCATGAGATAACTTGTCCCAACCCAATAGGAATATGGCCTAACCATTTTTCTTACTCTTATCTATTCATATAGTTTAGTTCTCCCTATTAGTATGCTAAGTTATAAGTTACAAACCAGCATATTTGTGCCACAGTTATACTTGCTGTCAATTAAGGTGGGATGCCATTTGTTTACTCATCTCAGAAGCACAACTAAATTGATCAAAACTGAACAATCCTCATTTAAATAACCCAACCACTACCACGTTTTTACTAATATTTAGTTTAGCAGTCTTTGGTGTATTGAGTATTGACAGAGAGATCATCCTCTGCTGCACCATTTTTTTATGCACATCCCTTTGGTAAGGTGCTTGCACCAGCTCTTGAAGTTAAATTATTTGAGTCCACCTTCACCAGTGCCAGGCTCTCTTGTGTCTTCTGGGGTGCTCTTATTTTTACCTCCCGTAAAGACATAACCCTATTTAAGTGTAACTGATGTATCAGATATTTGATTCCAGTCAATCTGGAACATCCTGTCCTAATTGTCATAATCATCAATTGATGAGAATTACTATCTTCCACGAAACAGATATTATATATCCCTATAAACAGGTGTTGTATGATTGTATCCCTATATTCCGAGTTTGAAGCGATGTGGCGTAAATAGGTGTGGCATAAATACACCCCAATCTTGAAATTCCTGGATCAACCCCTGCTTTAAGTAGTTGCTATATATAGGCAACATTGGATGCTTGCTTGTTTATCTCATTGTTTAGACTTAATCTTCTAACCATCTTTTGCACCTGTAGGTGGTAGATTGCCGTATCTGTGGTGATCCAAACTCAGTGATGCGTTTTGCTTTTATCGAGTTCGCTGATGATGGTAGTATCTTCAACATATAAATTGCTATTTCATAATTGTTATGTTGTAAGAAGCAATCCTGGATGAATTTCTACTTTTTCTGCAGTCGGTGCAAGAGCAGCTTTAACGCTTGGTGGAACCATTCTTGGTTTTTATCCTGTCAGAGTTCTGCCATCTAAGACTGCTATTTTGCCTGTGAACCCCAAATTTCTTCCTCGAGTAAGTAAACATATTTGATCACACAGTTTTCTTTTTCTAAAAATATAGATATAGATTATACTATTAGTTGATTTGTGATATCTATAATAATATTAGCCTGAATCTGCTTTTTGTGCAGACGGAGGATGAGAAAGAAATGGTATCAAGGACTGTGTACTGTACTAACATTGACAAAAATGTATGCTGCCTTCTCTTTCATTTCTGTTATGCTTGTAACTGCACATGTAAATTGTAATCATACCTATCATGAGAGCGTGCAAAATGTGAGCTGGATGTTCTTTCCTTCTTTTGTGAGCAGTTTAAAGACTCACTTGATATGTTGATGTTTTGTGATCGTAACTTAGTAGCCTGATTTGGTATTAGGTACTTTGTATTAGCTGGAACTGAAATCCGTTCCATTTGAACCAACGTACACTCAGATGACCGGTTATGATGGGTTGTGGGTTCGCGCTAGCTATTGCTAATTTTGAATAAGTTCCTTCAATAACGCATGATTTACATTACATTATACAAGTTGAAATCTAGGCGTGAGAATTGTTACTAATACGGACTGTTCTTTCAGATTTGCACACAAATTTCAGCCATGTCCTGAGATAGGGGGTTGATATTAGATCTTAATCGGAATGGATGGCTTAGTTTATGTGTCTACCAGATTTCTTTTGTTTCGGTATCCCTTTTTATAATAGTCTAGGTATTTTTTTGTGTAAGCTTAATGTGCCTAGACTCCTAAATTAATATCATGAGCTGTATTACTTCATTTCTTATTTTCTAGCAGTGAACATTTCAATTATGATCTAGAATAAAGATAAATAACTAAGCCAAAGGACAATTTGTAACGGTAAATCCAGATATCCTTTTGTTGTTCTTTGGTGATTTCTCACGGAGTTTGATATGGTGTTTGTACTGCATCTTTCTGCTTTCTTAGTTCTCTTTGTCTGAACATGTAGGTTCCAGAGGATGTTGTGAAGAATTTCTTTGAGGGAATTTGTGGGGAGGTATGTTCTAATGCTTTTATCTTTCTGAACACATGTTCTTGGATGACTCAGATGAAGTCATTTCCTCAAGACATTGGTACTTTCCCTTTCCATTTAGGTTGCTCGACTGAGGCTGCTCGGTGATTATGTGCATGCCACATGCATTGCCTTTGTTGAGTTTGTTCAGGTAAGCAAAACTTGATATTGTACTTAAATTCATTATAAGTTATCAATAATGTTCTATTTTACCTTCTAAATGCTGCTAATCTCCTAAGATTCTAAAGTGTAGATAAATATAAGATTTTCTTTATGTACTAATCCAACAACTGTAGTTTCTTTTACATAAAGAAACTGCAAACATATAACCAAAGAAACCTTTTGTGTGTGTAACTATCTATCTGCTGTGCTGTTTCATTCTATAGAAGTGTTAATTTTCACAGTCGAACTTAATTTGACCATCCTTTGACATTTGTATTGCGCAACACATTATTTTCTCCTTTCTTTGTGTTACATTCAATCATTCCTTTGCAACACCTTCTGGTTTATGCACATCCAAAATAATAATAATCAGAAACACAGTTTCTGTTCTTACAAAAAAGTCAGATGGAAGTTGCCAAGCATCTGATCCTTTGCACCTAGTTTCTGATTTCCGTTCTTACAGGAAACATCAGATAAATTGTAGAGCGGCCAAACATTTCGGCCTCTGGTACACAATAACAGCAGTACTTCCAAGTTGTTTATGCATAACATTCTAGAAAGTGTTAAGGAGTATTAGTATTGGTCTAGGAGTCCTTATTAGTCTATGTTTAGTTTCCTTGCACCTCAAGTCATGTGTAATATATATATGCCCCTTGGGCCTTCAATAAGTTGCTTTCCTAACATGCTGCTCTAAAATAACACTAAGAATGCGCAAATTTTTATTCAGTCTGAATTCTGAAACCATCCTGCAAAGCATGCAGCAAGCTGCTTACCTTATGATCTGAAACTCAGAGACATTTTGCTTCAGAAGTCATTTTTTTCTTAACCAAGGTCTCTAGGTGGGGGCGACTCCCACCCAAAATTTCTAAAATCATGTTCGAGTATCTTTCAAACTTCATGATCCAAGGACTGTCATTAGGGATGTCAAGTTCTGCCTGCACTCTTGTTCTTAAGGATGTCAAGTTTTAACTTCTGAACCCCCCGCACCATATGTCCAATTCCTAGCCCTGGGAAGTCACCAAGTGCATGATTGACATTCAGTTATATTTTGAAAGCGAAATGCACGTTGCACGATGTTTCAAACTGCAAAGTTTCTGACAAATCATGGAATTGACAAGTAAATTTGCCTTTCCAGCATCATTTGATCAAATATTCTTTATAAAAGGCAAAAACTGTATAGACATTAACTATCTAGAAAGGCACACCCGTGAGAACCGAGTGATGTGTACTATACTGTAACATTAGCTCAGTTCTGCTTGCACTTCTCTGTTGCGATTTCAGTGTTTTTCAGTCATTGTTAGGCACTGTTGCTTGAATTTCAACCACATCTACCTGATTTCTCCCCATTAGATTTTTCAAAATGTGATATTGTACCACCTAAACAGTTTTTGATAGTGAAATTATTGTTAAAAGTAACCCCTTAGTATACGATATCTCTCTGTTACTGGTTTAATTACCCAGCTATCAATATTCCCATAAGCTGATTGTGATTAATTCCCATGTTCGTTAAACCAAGCTGTCATAATCTTGTATGCCACCATGTAAGTCCCGAAATAGATGATGCTTTAGAAACTGCATAGTGGAAGTTCCTTATCATTGACAACTACTTCCTCTATCAAAATATAAAATGTCTTATATTTTGATATGGAGGGAGTAATTGTTAAAAAACTATTTATGTTAGCTGGATGCAAATGATTATCGGTCTAGCTTTACCTGAACCTTTTCTTTTCAGTTTGGTATTTTGTTGTATTGTCTTTGTTGCATGCCATTGCTTACATTTCAATTAACATCTCACTGGTTTCTCCTAAATCTTTCCAAATGTGATACTATCCTACCGGTTTCAAACATTTTTACCATAGCGAAATATTTGTTAAAAGGCTAATTCCCAAATAGACATCCTTTAGTAAGTGTGCAGTCAAATTTCCCTATCAATGACTTAACTATTTGTTAAAAAGGAGTATTTATGTTAGTTAGGTGGACATATTACCATCGTTTTTTTTCATAAAAACTACTTTCACAATATAATCTTGTATGATGTTATACTTGCGTATTTTGTACAAAAGTAACATCAAAGTTTCATGTTGTAGAATATGAAACATAAGAAGAGTCATCTACTATTTTGGAATTGATGGTATCAAGGATTTGGTTATTCAAGGGCTGCTTCCAATCTAACTACGTTTGAATTAGTTCATCTTGCCGCGTGGAAACGTTCAGAAGTTAGGACAAAAGTAGAAAGCTTTTATAAGTCTCATATGCTTGAAGTTTGGTGTGATGTCATTAGTAAGTACAGTAAGTATATCGTAGCTGATCAAGTTTGGAGATACTATTATGACTGATTCACAATTTGTTGGTACTCTTTCTATGGTTAAATGTGAGCACTATTATGACTGATTCACAATTTGTTGGTACTCTTTCTATGGTTAAATGTGAGCCATTTTCTACCCAGTTGTACTCTAAATCTCTTAAAAGCATGACACATTCAAGATTCATTACTTATTAATTATAATGTTCTCCTTGGTATACTATTGTTTATTTTAAGGTTGTTCCTTGCAAAGAAAATCTACTGGTTTCGTTTGGGTGTCGGCATATTGTCACAACTGCTTGATTGAAATCTTTGTACCTAATTGTTATATTTTCTATATACAGTACCATATGTGAGGTTTTTTTTGGCTTTACAGTCTTTGTCTAGCCCTTTTGACCTTTTTTTCTTTTATTTGTACATGTAGGCAGAAGGAGCAATTTTGGCCCTGAACTGCAGTGGCATGCTTCTTGGCTCGCTTCCTGTCAGGTAATCACATGCTTTCCATGCATGTTTTGAATTATTGTTACTTTTAAAAAGCTGATTTATGGCGATGTGCTCAACTGTTTCCTTGTTGTGGATTGTGCAGGGTGAGCCCATCCAAGACCCCAGTGCGTCCCCGTTCGCCTCGTGCGATGTCGCACTGAATCTGTCTCTCGTCTGAAGCCGGCGTCCAGGGCAGCAATTCCGGGCAACAAACCCCTAGTCGTGGCCTTAGAGACTGTTGCGTCGCGGATCAGTAACTGTCGTTGAAGAGAGTGAGTGTTACCGTTTTGGTTATCTAGGCTAGAAGAAGGCCCTTCCTTGCTGATCAGATGAGAGACCCATCTGTATGTTCTTCGCTGGGAGCTCTATTTTCACTTCTTCTTTTTTTGCTATATCCTTATTAATCCGTTTGTTAATTATGGATGGATGCTGTAGCTGCCTTCGACAGGCATTGGAACCATAATGTCTATGGCTTGTTCTATTTCGGACTTCATTCTCACTGATGTTGATGTGCGTGTAACATAAGCTTGCTGCACTATGCATGCTATGAAGGGCATCTTTCGGGGGTAGTGGACAGGGGCATGTGGCTGTGTGTGGCCGTTAGAAGCAGGGCCCACCATTTCTCACAAATGGAAATACTTCAGTGGTTTCAAAATAGGTGTCGTGATAGGATTTTCAAGTCGATCGAAGAGGAACCAAAACACTCCTCGACCGGCCTTGGACAAGGAGCCTGCGATCCTGTCAGCTGTCAGGCTAACTAAGAGTCAACTCAGTGAACAACTAAACAAAATTCGTATTTAGCTACATTTTAGTTTCTTTTTGAGAAATCAACTCCATCTTAGTATTCTTGTTGATTTGGTGATTGGGTATTCCAGCCCAATGCAACACTGATCTCTCCAATTCATACATCCAAACGGGAGTTTAATTTTTATCTACTTCGGTCTAAAGAATGCGTGCTCCAATTCATACATCCAAGTAGAGCCTTAGAGTATCTACAGCAAATCTGGCCCCTCGTCTCTCATGCTCGGCAGCCACATATCTTAAATCCGTACTTTATGCAAACCCAGGCACATCAATCATACAAGCCAATGTTGCATGTAAATAACAAATATTGATACTGAAAATATATAGTTCTCACATAAAATTAATTTTAAGTGCACAACTCAAACATTAGCTCATTGGTTCCCATTGTGAGTCCATATATGCTCCACAAGATCATTGAGTAGCTGCGCGTGCATCTGATGATCTCGAAGATACGAATGCATCTGCAGAAAGTTCATAAGTTGATATGCATCTTGATCTTCCGGTATTTGAACTTGTCTCCAGGCGCTTCAAAATCATTGTTTGTGCAACACCATCACTCTCAGCGTCGATAATCATATTGTATAAAATACCACAACATATCATTAGCTGCCATAAAGTTTCTGATTCTCACATCATTGCAGCTCCACAAACAATTTCCCAACGAGATTGAAGCACACTAAATGCCCTCTCCACATCCTTCCTAGCTGCTTCTTGCTTGTTGCAAAGTGGCTTTGTTTGTTTTCGTATGGTTCGGATATGGTCTTCACAAACGCCGCCCACTAAGGATAGATGCCATCAGCAAGATAATATCCCATGTTGTAGTCATGGATGTTGACAGTGTAGTTGCACGGCGATGATTCCCCATTACAAAGCCTCCTGAACACAGGAGATCGTTGAAGCACGTTGATATCGTTGTGAGAACCCAACATTCCAAAGCATGCCAAATCCATAAGTCATGTGATGCCACTGCTTCCAATATGATGGTGGTCTCTTTGGTGTGATCTTGATACATTCCCCACAAATCTTTGGGGTAGTTCTTCCATTGCCAATGCATACAATCAATTGATCCGAGCATTTCTGAAAATCCTCTGGCCTCTTCAATAGCCAACAACTTTTCTGTGTCCTGCACATTTGGTTCTCTCAGATACTCTGCTCCAAACACCTGCACCATGGCGCGGAAAAACTTGACAGTAGTCTTCAGGCATGTGCTCTCCCCCATCCGGACCATCTCACCAATGGCATCTGCGGCAGTACCAAGTGCAAGCATCCTTAGAGCGGTCGTGCATTTTTGCTTAGCAGAGAAAGAAAGTTGGCTATAGCAATCCCTTGTGAGCTTCAAGTAGTCATCATGTGCCTCCACTCCCCCCACAATGCGCAAAAACAATGGTTTCTGCGTGTGAAAATGGGGACGAAACCATGGATCATCCGGGAAAGTTGGGTCCGGAGCAACGTAGTCCTTGTGCAGTAGCCATGCTCCGGAGACCCTATCCCGACTGATCACTCCTCTCCATTTGATTGAGCCCTTGAAGTTGAGAATATGCTTCACCTGCCGGTCCATTTCCTCTTGCATGCTTATGAGCATGATCATGTCCACTTCTTCGTCCGAATTCGACAAATTGAAGAACTCATCTTGAATCATTTTATCAAGCTTCATCGGTCCATAGTCCTCGTCCAATGAAGCATTAGAATTCATCGCTTCCCTACAAATAAATCACAAAAAACCGGGGCGGACAATGTGTCGAACACTTAGAGTGCAAGGGGCAGCCCGAGAGTTGCCCGACGTACCGCGGTGGTGCCTTGGCCGGCGACGATGTCCGTGGCGGATAGCATGGGTGAGAGGACTGCTCTCCTTTTCCTGGCGGCATGATGCTCGGAACAGCTGAGTAGCAAGGGTGGCGGCGAAGCTGCGGGACGTCTAGTGTCGGAGGAAGAAGAGAGGACAGAACAAATGGATCCGGTAGGTCGACGGGGTAGGCATGTCGGGTCCAACGTGGTGGGCACGCCTGGGCATCCCCATATCCGCCCCATATTTGGGCTGGATATGAGGGGTGCCGGTTAGCCCGGGCGTTTGTGGCATGTTTGAGCCGCCCGTCTGGGTCATTTTTTTGACCGGTCAGTTGTTAGTGACCGGGACGTCCGCCTAGGCATTTGAGACGGGTTTGGGGCCCCTGACTTTAGATGCTCTTGATGACCCACAAGTATAGGGGATTAATCGCAGTCCTTTCGATAAGTAAGAGTGTCGAACCCAACGAGGAGCAAAAGAAAATGACAAGTGGTTTTCGGCAAGGTAATGTCTGCAAGCACTGAAATTGTAAGTAACGAGGAGTTTGATAGCAAGATAATTGGTAACGTGCAAGTAACGATAATAGTAACAAAAGTGCACCAAGGTAGCCCAATCCTTTTGAGGCAAAGGGCAGGCCAAAACGGTCTCTTATGATAAGCAAAGTGTTCTTGAGGCTACACGTGAATTTCATCTAGTCACTTTCATCATGTTGGTTTGACTTGTATTCGCTACTTTGATAATTTGATATGTGGGTGGATCGGTGCTTAGGTGTTGTTCTTACTTTAACAAACCTCCTACTTATGATTAACCCCCTCGCAAGCATCCGCAACTACGGGAAAAGTATTAAGAATAAATTCTAACCATAGCATTAAACTTTTGGATCCAATCGGCCCCTTACGAAATAGCGCATAAACTAGGTTTAAGCTTCTGTCACTCTCGCAACCCATCATATAATAACCACTCCACAATGCATTCCCTTAGGCCCAAATATGGTGAAGTGTCATGTAGTCGATCTTCACATGACACCACTAAGGGAATCACAACATACATACCATCAAAATATCGAACACATATAAAATTCACATGATTACTTGCAACAAGATTTCTCCCGTGACCTCAATAACAAAAATAACTACTCACAAATGATAATCATGCTCAAGATCAGAGGGGGTATTAAATAGCATATTGGATCTGAACATATAATCTTCGACCAAATAAACCATATAGTAATAAACTACAAGATGTAATCAACACTACTAGTCACCCACAAGTACCAATCTATAGTTCCGGTACAAAGATTGAACACAAGAGATAAACTAGGGTTTGAGAGGAGATGGTGTTGTTGAAGATGTTGATGGAGATTGCCCTCCCCAAGATGGGAGAGTTGTTGGTGATGATGATGACGATGATTTCCCCCTCCGGGAGGGAAGTTCCCCCGGCAAAATCGCTCCGCCGGAGGGCAAAAGTGCTCCTGCCCAAGTTCCGCCTCGAGACGGTGGAGGTTCGTCCCGGAAGCCCTCTCCTTATTTTTTCTAGGTCAAAATGACTTATATACCATAAGATGGGCACCGAAGGTGGGCTAGAATGAGCACAACCCACCAGGGCGCTCTTGGGGGTCAGGCGCGCCCTGGTGTCTTGTGCTCACCAGGTGGCCCCTCTCCGGTAGTTATTTGCTCAAGTATTTCTTATTTATTCCATAAAATTTCCTCGTGAAGTTTCAGCTCATTTGGAGTTGTGCAGAATAGGTAGCCTGACGTAGCTTTTTCAGGTCCAGATTTCCAGCTGCCAGAATTCTCCCTCTTTGTGTGGACCTTGCATATTCTGGGAGAAAAGGCATTAGAATTACTCCAAAAAGCATTATTATGCATAAAAACATTATAAATAACAGTAAGTAAACATGATGCAAAATGGACGTATCAACTCCCCCAATCTTAGACCTCGCTTGTCCTCAAGCGAAAACTACAATCGAAAAACATGTCCACATGCTTAGAGAGAGAGAGAGGTGTCGGTAAAAAAATACGGATATAGAAGCATCATGTAAATTTTATATAGAACTTTTATCATAGACTTCTCATGAATAAGTAACTATTCATCACAACATCGAAGTATAAAGCATAAACTCTATTGGACACCAATAAACTATGTTCTCAGTCAACTTTACAACTACAATTCATCATCTTTTCAGGAAGGGTTACGTATCGGAGCCTTTAGGCAAGTCCACATACTCAACCATCATATAGTCTTCTATGATTGCTAACACTCACCGCATACACATGAGAA
This sequence comes from Triticum aestivum, assembly GCF_018294505.1. NCBI lineage: Eukaryota > Viridiplantae > Streptophyta > Magnoliopsida > Poales > Poaceae > Triticum > Triticum aestivum. The sequence continues at coordinate 512,008,081 of NC_057812.1, read as the reverse complement.
AAACGTTTCAATCTGACACATAGAAAGATAGGGGCTTATAGTTTCGCCTCCCAACGTATTCACCTCAAGGGTGATGTCAACAATAATAACTCATGCTATCCATATCCAACTGGATATATGTGCCTAGATCTTTCCTCACCACATGATGCTTGCCAAAAGATTAAAATAAAAAGGAATAGAGAGAAATTTTTGACTCTTGCAGAAAAGTAAATACATAAAAGTAAAAGATAGGCCCTTCACAGAGGAAAGCACAGGTTGCCATGCACTTTTTGTTTGTATGCTCAATCCCTTAGTGCAAAAGAACGTCATGTTATATTGCCCCTTGTGATAGCAACCTTTATTATGCAGTCTGTCGCTTTTATTCTTTGCCATCACAAGTTCGTACAACGCTCAATTTTCTCTTACACTAATTGATCTAACATTTTTAGAAGCAATTTTTATTGCCTTGTTGCACCGATGACAACTTACTTGAAGGATCTTACTCAACCCTTAGGTAGGTATGGTGGACTCTTGAAAATAAGATTTGGGTTTAAGGGTTTTGGATGCACAAGTAGTATCTCTACTTGGTGCGGAATTTTTGGCTAGCAAAGATGGGGGGCAAGCACCACATGTTAAAGGATCTATGACAATATAACTTCTATGTGAATATGAACAAGCATAAATCATTACATTGTATTCCTTGTCCAACGTCAACAATTTTGGCATATAATATTTTGATGGGGGCTCACAATCAAAAAAGATTTCCAAGATAGTGTATTTGCACGTGAATCTTCTCTTTCCTTATTAATTATTTCATGAATTGCATCATTGATCAATGCTATATTTGTCAATCTCCAATAAAATTTTCTACTTATGCGGTGTCATTACTTACCATAAGATTAGCATATGATCTTTTTCATTTATTTCCTTTCTTTTTTATTGAACATGAAAGTAAAGAAAACAAAACTCAAACTAAAATTTATTATATATCTCGCACACGATTACAAAGATAGTTCAGTAAGCAAACTCTCGAGGAGAAAGCATCGAACTAAACTTTTATTCATCTAAAGCAAAAGATAACTATGGATCGAACTAAGATAAGTAAATGCAAAAGATAGTGGGGGTGATACGATACCGGGGCACCGCCCCCAAGCTTGGCGAAAGCCAAGGGGAGTGCCCATACCCGATACTCAATGTTCTTTTGGTGATGAAGAAGGAGCTGGTGGTGATGAAGTGGTAGCGATCCTGTCCTCGGGTTTCCATGGCAGAGGCTCACCATCATAAGAGGAGAAGTGAGTCTCGCGGGTCCTGCAACTGGCAGCCAAACTCATACCTTTAAACCTTGCCTCATATTCAAAGACTTGGTTTTGAAGGTCATAGATCTGGCTCTAGAGGAAGTTGATTTGCTCGTTGAAGGAGAAGACGATGTCCTTCATGGACTTGCCATCCACCTTGAGATCACAGGTGTAGTCCGTGATCATGAGGTGATTGGCATTGAGTCCACGTTCCACCATCCCCTTGCACCGAAAGACTTCCTGCTCCATAGCTTCAAGCCTGACCTCCACGAACTTGTTCCTGCATCACTTTCTCTTGGACGGGATATGTCCCAATTGGACGGTATATGCATACGGGGAGTATTTTCGAACCCATAATTGTGAATCAAATTGTGAAACTTTTTATGATGTAACCTATGTAAAGGTCTCCTTGGCAGGAGTTCTTCTTGAACTTCAGGGTTCTCTTAACTGTTTGATGATCTTATGGCCTGATGAGGATTAGGACGAGTGGAGATGCTAGCCAATGTGCCCCTCTCGGAAGCCGGAGAGTGAACCTCGGGAGAGTTTCCTTCATCTTCCTCCATGGCAACTGCTACCTCTTGAGCTTGCGTTGGTTTTTTCCTTGAAGAGGAAAGGGTGATGCAGCAAAGTAGAGTAAGTATTTCCCTCAGCTTTTGAGAACCAAGGTATAATCCAGTAGGAGACAACACACAAGCCACCGAATACCTGCAGAAAAAAACACCAACTTGCACCCAACGTGATAAAGGGGTTGTCAATCCCTTCACGGTTATTTGCAACGTGAGATCTGATATAGATGGATAAACGGTAAAGTAATATTTTTGGTTTATGCAACGGAAAGTAAAAGATTGCAAAGAAAGTAAATAGGAAACTAAAATTGTAGATCGGAAACTTACATGATGGAAAGTAGACCCGGGGGCCATAGGTTTCACTAGAGGCTTCTCTCAAGATAGAAAATATTACGGTGGGTGAACAAATTACTACCGAGCAATTGATAGAACAACGCAAAGTTATGATGATATCTAAGGCAATGATCATGAATATAGGCATCACGTCCGTATCAAGAAGACCGACTCCTGCCTGCATCTACTAGTATTACTCCACACATCGACCGACTCTTGCCTACATCTAGAGTACAATACGTGTCGGTTCCCCTTCTATCACTAGGATCGAGCACCGCAAGATTGAACCCAAAGCTAAGCACTTCTCCCATTGCAAGAAAAACCAATCTAGTTGGCCAAGTCAAATCGATAGTTCGAAGAGACTTGCAAAGATATCAAATAATGCATATAAGAATTCAGAGGAGATTCAAATAATATTCATAGATAAGCTAATCATAAATCCACAATCCATCGGATCTCAGCAAACACACCGCAAAAGAGTATTACATCGAGTAGATCTCCAAGAACATCGAGGAGAACATGGTATTGAGAATCAAAGAGAGAGAAGAAGCCATCTAGCTACTAGCTATGGACCCGTAGGTCTATGGTAAACTACTCATGCTTCATCGGAGAGGCAATGGTGTTGATGTAGAAGCCCTTCGTGATCGAATCCCCCTTCAGCAGGACGCCGGAAAAAGGCCCCTAGATGGGATCTCACAGGTACAAAAGGTTGCGGCAGTGGAAAAGTGGTTTCATGGCTCCCCTGGAAGGTTTTGGGATATTTGAGAATATATATAGGCGGAAGAAATAGGTCGGTGGAGTCACGAGGGGCCCACAAGGGCGGGGGGGGGGCGCGCCCTACCCCCTGGGCGCGCCTCCCGACCTTGTGTCCGCCTCGTGGCTTTCCCGACGTGCACTCCAAGTCTTCTGGATATCGTTTGGTCCAAGAAAAATCATCGCGAAAGTTTCATTCCGTTTGGACTCCGTTTGGTATTTCTTTTCTGCGAAACTCTAAAACAAGGAAAAAACAGAAACTAGCACTGGGCTCTAGGTTAATAGGTTAGTCCCAAAAATAATACAAAATAACATATTAATGCATATAAAACATCCAAAGCAGATAATATAATAGCATGGAACAATAAAAAATTATAGATGCGTTGGAGACGTATCAAGCATCCCCAAGCTTAATTCCTGGTCGTCCTCGAGTAGGTAAATGTTAAAAATAGAATTTCTGATGTGGAATGCTACCTAACATATTTATCCATGTAATTTTCTTTTTTGTGTCATGAATGTTCAGATCCATAAGATTCAAAAGAAAAGTTTAATATTGACATAAAAACAATAATACTTCAAGCATACTAACAAGGCAATTATGTCTTCTCAAAATAACATGGCCAAAGAAAGCTATCCCTACAAAATCATATAGTCTGGCTATGCTCCATCTTCATCACACAAAATACTCAAATCATGCACAACCCGGATGACAAGCCAAACAATTGTTTTTTTCATACTTTTGGTGTTCTCATACCTTTTCAACTTTCACGCAATACATGAGCATGAGCCATGGACATAGCACTATAGGTGGAATAGAATATGGTGGTTGTGGAGAAGACAGAAAAAAGGAGATAGTCTCACATCAACTAGGCACATCAACGGGTTATGGAGATGCCCATCAATAGATATCAATGTGAGTGAGCAGGGATTGCCATGCAACAAATGCACTAGAGCTATAAGTGTATGAAAGCTCAAAAAGAAACTAAGTGGGTGTGCACCCAACTTGCTTGCTCACGAAGACCTAGAGCAATTTGAGGAAGCCCATCGTTGGAATATACAAGCCAAGTTCTATAATGAAAAATTCCCACTAGTATATGAAAGGGACAACATAGGAGACTCTCTATCATGAAGATCATGGTGCTACTTTGAAGCACAAGTGTGGAAAAAGGATAGTAACATTGCCCCTTCTCTCTTTTCTCTCTCTTTTTTTGTTTGGTTTCTTTGGCCTCTTTTTTACTCACATGAGACAATGCTCTAATAATGAAGATCATCACACTTTTATTTGCTTACAACTCGATACTTAGAACAAAATATGACTATATGAATGCCTTCGGCGGTGTACCGGGATGTGCAATGACTCAAGAGCAACATGTATAAAAAATGATGAAAGGTGGCTTTGCCACAAATACTATGTCAACTGCATGATCATGCAAAGCAATATGACAATGATGAAGTGTGTCATGATAAACAGAATGGTGGAAGTTGCATGGCAATATATCTCGGAATGGCTATGGAAATGCCATGCTAGGTAGGTATGGTGGCTGTTTTGAGGAAGGTATATGGTGGGTGTAAGGTACCGGTGAGAGTTGCGCGGTACTAGAGATGCTAGCAATGGTGGAAGGATGAGAGTGCGTATAATCCATGGACTCAACATTAGTAATAAAGAACTCACATACTTATTTCAAAAATCTATTAGTCATCAAAACATCCAAAACAAATAATATAATAGCACGGAACAATAAAAAATTATAGATATGTTGGAGACGTATCAAACATCCCCAAGCTTAATTCCTGCTCGTCCTCGAGTAGGTAAATGATAAAAACAGAATTTTTGATGTGGAATGCTACCTAACATATTTATCCATGTAATTCTCTTTATTGTGGCATGAATATTCAGATCCGTATGATTCAAAACAAAAGTTTAATATTGACATAAAAACAATAATACTTCAAGCATACTAACAAAATAATTATGTCTTCTCAAAATAATATGGCCAAAGAAAGCTTATCCCTACAAAATCATATAGTCTGGCTATGCTCCATATTTATCACACAAAATATTCAAATCATGCACAACCCCAATGACAAGACAAGCAATTGTTTAATACTTTTGATGTTCTCAAACTTTTTCAACTTTCACGCAATACATGAGCGTGAGCCATGGACATAGCACTACATGTGGAATAGAAGGTTATTGTGGAGAAGACAAAAAAGAAGGAGATAGTCTCACATCAACTAGGCGTATCAACGGGCTATGGACATGTCCATCAATAGATATCAATGTGAGTGAGTAGGGATTGCCATGCAACAGATGCACTAGAGCTATAAGTTTATGAAAGCTCAAAAAAAAAACTAAGTGGGTATGTATCCAACTTGCTTGCTCATGAAGACCTAGGGCATTTTGAGGAAGCCCATCGTTGGAATATACAAGCCAAGTTCTATAATGAAAAATCCCCACTAATATATGAAAGTGACAATATAGGAGACTCTCTATCATGAAGATCATGGTGCTACTTTGAAGCACAAGTGTGGCAAAAGGATAGTAACATTGTCCCTTCTCTCTTTTCTCTCATTTTTTTCGGGCCTTCTCTTTTTTTATTTGGCCTTTTCTCTTTTTTTTATTTCCTCACATGGGACAATGCTCTAGTAATGAAGATCATCACACTTTTATTTACTTACAACTCAAAAATTACAACTTGATACTAGAATAGAAATATGACTCTATGTGAATGCCTCCGGTGGTGTACCGGAATGTGCAATGAATCAAGAGCGACATGTATAAAAATGATGAACGGTGGCTTCGCCACAAATACGATGTCAACTACATGATCATGCATAGCAATGTGACAATGATGGAGCCTGTCATAATAAACGGAACGGTGGAAAGTTGCATGGCAATATATCTCGGAATGGCTATGGAAATGCCATAATAGGTAGGTATGGTGGCTGTTTTTAGGAAGGTATATGGTGGGTGTATGGCACCGGCGAAAGTTGCACGGCACGAGAGAGGCTAGCAATGGCGGAAAGGTGAGAGTGCGTATAATCTATGGACTCAACATTAGTCATAAAGAACTCACATACTTATTACAAAACTCTATTAGTCATCGAAACAAAGTACTACGCGCATGCTCCTAGGGGAATAGATTTGTAGGAAAATACCATCGCTCGTCCACGATCGCCACTCATAAGGAAGACAATAAAAAAATAACTCGTGCTCCAACTTCATTACATAACGGTTCACCATACGTGCATGCTACGGGACTCACAAACCTTAACACGAGTATTTCTCAAATTCACAACTCCTTACTAGCATGACTCTAATATCACCATCTTCATATCTCAAAACAATCAGAAGGAATCAAACTTCTCATAGTATTCAATGCACTTTATATGAAAGTTTTTATTATATCCCTCTTGGATGCCTATCATATCAGGACTAATTTTATAACCAAAGCAAATTACCATGCTGTTTTTAAAGACTCTCAAAATAATATAAGTGAGGTACGAGAGTTCAACAATTTCTATAAAATAAAACCACCGCCGTGCTCTAAAAAGATATAAGTGAAGCACTAGAGCAAATTTGCCTTGCTCAAAAGATATAAGTGAAGCACATAGAGTATTCTAATAAATCACGATTCATGTGTGTCTCTCTCAAAAGGTGTGTACATCAAGGATGATTGTGGAAAAATAAAAATCAAAGAATCAAATCATACAAGACGCTCCAAGCAAAACACATATCATGTGGTGAATAAAAATATAGCCTCAAGTAAAGTTACCGATAGACGAAGACGAAAGAGGGGATGCCTTCTGGGGCATCCCCAAGCTTAGGCTCTTGGTTGTCCTTGAATATTACCTTGGGGTGCCTTGGGAATCCCCAAGCTAGGCTGTTGCCACTCCTTATTCCATAGTCCATGAAATCCTTACCCAAAATTTGAAACTTCACAACACAAAACTCAACAGAAAATCTCGTAAGCTCCATTAGTATAAGAAAATAAATCACCCCTTTTGGTACTGTTGTGAACTCACTATTTATTTATATTGGTTTAATATCTACTATATCCCAAATTTTCCATGGTTCATACCCCCCGATACTAGCCATAGATGAATCAAAATAAGCAAACAACATGCAAAAAACAGAATCTGTCAAAAACAGAATAGTCTGTAGCAATCTGGAGATTTCGAATATTTATGTAACTCCAAAAATCCTTAAACAATAGGACGACCTAATAAATTTGTTTATTTATCTTCTGCAAAAATAATCAGTATTTTATGGCGTTTCTGCTAAAAATGAAAATTAATTTCCTGAGCGTAAAAGTTTCTGTTTTTCAGCAAGACCAAATCAACTATCATCGTAAGCTATCCCAAAGGTCTTACTTGACACAAACACTAACTAAAACACAAAACCACACCTAACCAGAGGCTATATGAATTATTTAATGCAAAACAGAACCTAAAAAGTAAAAAAAAATGGGTTGCCTGCCAACAAGCGCTATTATTTAACGCCATTAGCTAGGCATAAAACACAAATAGATCTAAGTGTTTTCATCTTCGGTATGCAATTCGTCAATCTCACACCTATAACCCTTAGGAGGTTCTTTAATTTTGTTAATGATCAAACTCCTAGGCAAGAAATCAAGAAATTCACTTGTAGCAATTGGTTCCTTAATAATAATAAAAAAATTGGGATGAACACTTATTGTTTTGAGATCTTCATTTTCCTTACTAGAAAATTCACCCTTATTCTTAGGAACGTAAGTAAACTTGGCAATCTTAGTAGGAGGAATATTTGGAGTAGTTTTAACGGAGGAAAAAGCGGAACCGAAGTTGGTAATAATATCTTCTAGTTTGCCAATTTAGTAGAATCTTGATCTATCTTTTCATTAATTATGGGTTCCTTTTCCCTAAGGTTCCTTAGAGTAACTCCTACCTTAGATCCATATTGAGTAATCTGATTATGAATCCTTTTATCCAAAATTTCAATCAACTCCACGGTAGTAATTTTATTTTCAATAATATCCAATCTTTGCATTACATGTTCCAAGGTTAAAACAGTTCCATTGACCAAAAGAGGTGGTGGGCCTAGTAAATCTATCATGGCATTGTAAGAATCGAAAGTATGGCTCCCCAAGAAATTTCCCCCAGTAATGGTATCTAGAACATATCTATTCCAAGGAGTAACGCATACGCAAAAATTGCGAAGAAGAACGGAAGTAGATTGCTTTCGAGTAGATCTATTTTGAGCATTGCAAATTCTATACCAAGCATCTTTTAAATTCTCTCCTTCCCTTTGTTTAAAGTTGAGGACCTCATTATCGAGAGCGCTAACAAGAATGTGAGGACTATCAATGACGGCAAGATAAAAGATCTAACGCACAAGCGAACAAAGAGAAAATGAAGAAGACGAACGGAAGAGGGGCGAAGGAAAGGCAAATATTTTCAAAAAACGTTTTAGAAGTGGGTGAGAGGCAAACGAGAGGCGAATGACAAATAATGTAATGCGAGGGATGAGAGTTTATGATGGGTACTTGGTATTTCTCGGCTTGGCATAGATCTCCCTGGCAACAGCGCCCGAAATTCTTCCTGCTATCTCTTGAGCTTGCGTTGATTTTTGAGAGAAGTGCATATTTCAACCCTGAACTCTTGCCCTAGTTTAATTCACAACCCCGAACTTTAATACCGTCTAAATTACAACCCCCAAGTCTCAAAACCGGTCAGGATTCAACCCTCCCCTCCCTGTTGACCGGTTTTTGACCCGGGGTGACCAGTTTTGACTAGTCAAGGGGTCCAATCAGCATGCCACGTCAGATTTTTTTTCAAAATTTCAAGAAAAAGTAAATAAAAATCTGTAAGATCAGGAAAAAAAATATAAAAAAGCAAAATTCCGAAAAAATTGTTCACGAAAAAAGCTAGGGAAAATTAAAAATGATTTTTTTTCTGGAAATATTTTTTTCTAGAATTTGAGTTTTTGGGTTTTTCTAGATTTTTTTTGGAAATTCGTTTTTTTATTTTCCGTGTTTTTCGGAAATTGGATTTCTTATTTCTTTTCCTGTATTTTCTTCGATTTTACAGGTTGTTTCCTTGGAAATTTTGCACTTTTTGTTGATGTGGCATGCTGACTGGACCTGTTGACTGGTCAAAACCGGTCAACCAGGTCAAAACCGGTCAACAAAGAGGGGAGGGTTGAATACTGACCGGTTTTGAGAGTCAGGGGTTGTAGTTTAGACGGTATTGAAGTTCGGGGTTGTAAATTAGACTAGTCCAAAAGTTTAGGGTTGAAATATGCACTTCTCTCTTGTTTTTTCCCTTCAAGAGGAAAGGGTGATGCGGCAAAGTAGAGTAAGTATTTCCCTCAGCTTTTGGGAACCAAGGTATCAATCCAGTAGGAAACAACACACAGGCCACCTACTACCTGCACAAACAAACACCAACTTGCACCCAATGTGATAAAGGGTTTGTCAATCCCTTCATGGTTATTTGCAAAGTGAGATCTGATATAGATGGATAAACGGTAAAGTAATATTTTTGGTATTTTTGGTTTATGGAACGAAAATTAAAAGATTGCAAAGAAAATAAATAGGAAACTAAATTTGTAGATCGGAAACTTATATGATGGAAAGTAGACCTGGGGGCCATAGGTTTCACTAGAGGCTTCTCTCAAGATAGAAAATATTATGGTGGGTGAACAAATTACTGCTGAGCAATTGATAGAAAAGCGCAAAGTTATGATTACGTCTAAGGTAATGATCATGAATATGGGCATCACGTTCGTATCAAGTAGACCAACTCCTGCCTGCATCTACTACTACTACTCCACACTGTTGGGGATAGTTGCAGAAATTTAAAAATTTCTATGCATCACCAAGATCAATCTATGGAGAGACTAGCAATGAGAGAGAGGGGAGTGTATCTTCATACCCTTGAAGATCGCAATGCGGAAGCGTTACAAGAACGTGGTTCGTGGAGTCGTACACGCATCGATTCAGATCGCGGTCGATTCCGATATAAGCGCTGAACAACGGCGCCTCCGCGTTCAACACACGTACAACCCGGGAACGTATCCTCCTTCTTGATCCAGCAAGGGGAGAGGAGAAGTTGAGGGAGAACTCCGACAACACGACGACGTGGTGGAAATGGAGCTCGTGGTTCTCCGGCAGGGCTTCGCCAAGCGCTACGAAGGAGGAGGAGGTGTAGGAGAGGGGGAAGGGCTGCGCCAGGGGAAGGGTGTGGCTGACCTCTCTCTCCCTCACTATATATAGGGGGGAAGGGGGTGGAGGAGGCGCCCTAGGGTTCCCTAGGGGAGGGGCGGCGGCCACAGGGGAAACCCTAGATGGGTTTGGGCACCCCACCCCTAGGAAACTTGCCCCCCAAGCCGGGATGGGTGGCTGCCCTAGGGGAGGCGCCCCCACCTCTCCAGGTTACATGAGATGGGGTGGGAGGGGCGCTCAGCCCCTTAGTGGGCTGATGTGCCCCCTCCCCTTGGCCCATAAGCTCCCCCAACGCTTGCCGGGGCCTCCAAAACCCCTTTCGGACACGCTGGTCGTCACCCCGTACCCCCAGAACAATTCCGGACTCCAATACCCTTCGTATAATATATCGATCTTCACCTCCGGACCATTCCGGAACTCCTCGTCACGTCCGGGATCTCATCCGGGACTCCGAACAACCTTAGGTAACCACATACTATTTCCCATAACAACTCTAGCGTCACTGAACCTTAAGTGTGTAGACCCTACGGGTTCGGGAACCATGTAGACATGACTGAGACATCTCTCCAGCCAATAACCAATAGCGGGATCTGGATACCCATATTGGCTCCCACATGTTCTACGATGATCTCATCGGATGAACCACGATGTCGGGGATTCAATCAATCCCGTATACAATTCCCTTTGTTTACCGGTATGTTACTTGCTCGAGATTCGATCGTCGATATCCCCATACCTCATTCAATCTTGTTACTGGCAAGTCTCTTTACTCATTCCGTAATGCATGATCCCATGGCTAACTCCTTAGTCACATCGAGCTCATTATGATGGTGCATTACCGAGTGGGCCTAGAGATACCTCTCCGTCATACAGAGTGACAAATCCCAGTCTCGATTCATGCCAACCCAACAGACACTTTCGGAGATACCTGTAGTGCACCTTTATAGCCACCCAGTTATGTTGTGACGTTTGGTACACCCAAAGCATTCCTACGGTATCCGAAAGTTGCACAATCTCATGGTCTAAGGAAATGATACTTGACATTAGAAAAGATTTAGCAAACGAACTATACGATCTTGTGCTACGCTTAAGATTGGGTCTTGTCCATCACATCATTCTCCTAATGATGTGATCCCGTTATCAATGTCATCCAATGTCCATGGTAAGGAAATCATGACCATCTATTGATCAACGAGCTAGTCGACTAGAGGCTTACTAGGGACATGTTGTGGTCTATGTATTCACACATGTATTATGATTTCCGGTTAATACAATTATAGCATGAATAATAGATAATTATCATGAACAAGGAAATATAATAATAACCATTTTATTATTGCCTCTAGGGCATATTTCCAACAGTCTCCCACTTGCACTAGAGTCATTAATCTAGTTCACATCGTTATGTGATTAACACTCATAGTTCACATCGCCATGTGACTAACACCCGAAGAGTTTACTAGAGTCAATAATCTAGTTCACATCACCATGTGATTAACACTCAATGAGTTCTAGGGTTTGATCATGCTATGCTTATGAGAGAGGTGTCAGTCAACGGGTCTGCAACATTCAGATCCGTGTGTTCCTCACAAATCTCGATTTCATATTGTAGATGTTGCTACTATGCTCCACTAGGAGCTATTCCAAATGGTTGCTCCACTATATGTGTCCAGTTTGCTACTCAGAGTCATCTGGATAGGTGTTAAAGCTTGCATCAACGTAACCCTTTACGCCGAACTCCTTATCACCTCCATAACCGAGAAACATATCCTTATTCGTAAGGACAATTTTGACCGTTGTCCAATGATCCACTCCTGGATCACCCTTGTACCCCCTTGCCAGACACGTGGCAAGGCACATTGCGGTACACAACATGGCATATCGTTTAGAGCTTATGGCTAAGGCATAGGGGACGACTTTCGTCTTTTCTCTTTCTTCTGCCGTGGTCGAGCTTCAAGTCTTAACTTCACACCTCACAACTCAGGCAAGAACTCCTTCTTTGACTGATCCATCTTGAACTCCTTCAAGATCATGTTAAGGTATGTGCTCTGTGAAAGTCTTATCAGGCGTCTTGATCTATCTCTGTAGATCTTGATACCCAACATGTAAGCAGTTTTACGCAGGTCTTCCTTTGAAAAACTCCATTCAAACAACCCTTTATGCTTTCTAGAAATTCTACATCATTTCTGATCAACAACATGTAATCCATATATACCTATCAGAAATGTTGTAGTGCTCCCATTCACTTTCTTGCAAATACAAGTTTCTTGCAAACTTTGTATAAACCCAAATGCTTTGATCACCTCATCAAAGCGTATGTTCCAACTCCGAGATGCTTGCTCCAGTCCATAGAAGGATCACTGGAGTTTGCATACCTTTTAGCATCCTTAGGATTGACAAAAACCTTTTGGTTGCATCACATACAACCTTTCCTCACGGAAACCGTCAAGGAAATTTCGTAAATGAAAATGCAACAACTGCTAACATAGTTCTAACAGACTTTAGCATTGCTATGATTGAGAGAGTATCATCATAGTCAACTCCTTGAACTTGTCGGAAACTTCTTTGAGACAAGTCGAGCTTCACAAATGGTGACATTACCATCAACGTCTGTCTTCTTCTTAAAGATCCATTTATTCTCAATGGCTTGCCGTTCATCGGGCAAGTCCACCAAAGTCCATACTTTGTTCTCATACATGGATTCTATCTCGGATTTCATGGTTTCTAGCCATTTGTTGGAATCCGGGCCCACCATCGCTTTTTCATAGCTCATAGTTCATCGTTGTCCAACAACATGACCTTTAAGACAGGGTTAGCACTGAGAAGTTGTACACACCCTTGTCGACCTACGAGGTTCGATAGTAATTTGATCAGAAGCTTCATGATCTTCATGATCATCATCATTAGCTTTCTCTTCAACTGAAGTAGTTTCCACAGAAACATCTTTTTGTGCTACGCTACTCTCAGGTTGAAGAGAAGGTTCAACAACCTCACCAAGTTATATCTTCCTCCCACTCAATTCTTTCGAGGGAAACTCTTTCTCGAGGAAGGACCTGTTCTTAGCGATAAACACTTTGCCCTCAGATCTGAGATAGAAGGTATACCCAATCGTCTTGTTTGGGTATTCTATGAAGATACAATTTACCGCTTTGGGTTCGAGCTTTTTTGACCGAAGCCTATCGACGTAAGCATCGTAGCCCCAAACCTTAAGAAACAACAACTTTGGTTTCTTGCCAAACCATAGTTCATACGGTGTCGTCTCCACGGACTTAGATGGTGCCCTATTTAAAGTGCATGTAATTGTCTTTAATGCATAACCCCCAAAAATAGCGGTAGATTGGTAAGAGACATCATACACCATATCCAATAAGGTTCGATTACGATGTTCGGACACACCATCATGCTATGGTGTTCCAGGCGGCGTCAACTGTGAAACAATTCCACCTTGTCTTTAGTGATTGCCAAACTCATAACTCAGATAATTTCCCTTTGATCAGATCGAAGGAACTTGATCTTCTTGTTACGATGATTCTCAACTTCACTTTGAAATTGCTTGAACTTTTCAAACATTTTAGACTTATGCTTCATTAAGTAAATATAGCCATATCTACTCAATTCACTGGTGAAGGTGAGAAAATCACGATATCCACCGCACGCTTCAACACTCATCGGACCGCACACATCAGCATGTATGATTTCCAACAAGTCGCTTGCCCATTCCATTGTTCCAAAGAACGGGGTTTTAGTCATCTTGCCAAAGAGGCATGGTTCGCATGTGTCAAGTGATTCAAAATCAAGTGAATTCAAAAGTCCATTAGCATGGAGGTTCTTTCATGCGCTTTACACCAATATGACCTAAGCGACGGTGCCACATGAAAGTGGTACTATCATTATCAACTCTACATCTTTTGGCATCAATGTTATGAACATGTGTATAATTACGACCGGGATTCAATAAACCATTCACATTGGGTGCATGACCATAGAAGGTATTATTCATGTAAACAGAATAACCATTATTCTCTGACTTAAATGAATAACCGTATTACAATAAACATGATCTAATCATGTTCGTGCTCAACGCAGACACCAATGCAAACAACATTTATCTAGGTTCAACACTAATCCCGAAGGTAGAGGGAGCGTGCGATGGTGATCACATCAACCTTGGAAACACTTCCAACACACATCGTCACCTCTCCCTTAGCTAGTCTCCGTTAATTCCGTAGCTTTTGTTTCGAGTTACCAATATTAGCAACTGAACCGGTATCTAATACCCAGGTGCTACTAGGAGTACTAGTAAGGTACACACACATGTATCAATTATACTTTTGTTGAAGTTGATAGCCTTCTTATCTACCAAGTATTTGAGGCAGTTCTGCTACCAGTGACCGTTCCCCTAATAGAAGCACTTTGTCTCGGGTTTGGGTTCTTGGGTTTCTTCACTGGAGCGGCAACTGGCTTGCCATTCAAGAAGTTTCCCTTCTTGCCCTTGCCCTTCTTTGAAACCAGTGCTCTTGTTAACCATCAACACTTGATGCTCCTTCTTGATTTCCACCTTTACGGCCTTAAGTACGATGAACAGCTCCAGGATTATCTTCCCTTGCATGTTATAGTTCATCATGAAACTCTAGTAGCTTGGTGATAGCGACTGGAGAACTTTTATCAATCACTCTCTTATCTGGAAGATTAACTCCCACTTGATTCAAGTGATTGAAGTACCCAGACATTCTGAGCACATGCTCACTGACTGGGCTATTCTCCTCCATCTTGTAGGCAAAGGTCTTGTCAGAGGTCTCAACCTCTCAACACGGGCATGAGCCTGAAATACCAATTTCAGCTCTTCAAACATCTCATATGTTCTATGGCATTCAAAACGCTTTTGGAGCCCCGACTCTAAGCCGTAAAGCATGGCGCACTAAACTATCAGGTAGTCATCAGAAGTGTCTACCAGATGTTCACAACATCCACAGACGACGCCAGAGGGTGAAAGATCATGGATGTCACCTAGAGGGGGGTGAATAGGTGCTTTAAAATAATTACAGTTTAGGCTTGAACAAATGCGAAATAAACCTAGCGGTTAATTTGTCAAGCACAAAACCTACAACAACTAGGCTCACCTATGTGCACCAACAACTTATGCTAAGAAAGATAAACTACTAGGTGATAGCAAGATATATGACAACAAACAATATGGCTATCACAAAGTAAAGTGCATAAGTAAAGAGCTCGGGTAAGAGATAACCGAGGCACGCGGAGACGACGATGTATCCCGAAGTTCACACCCTTGCGGATGCTAATCTCCGTTTGGAGCGCTGTGGAGGCACAACGCTCCCCAAGAAGCCACTAGGGCCACCGTAATCTCCTCACGCCCTCGCACAATGCAAGATGCCGTGATTCCACTAAGGGACCCTTGAGGGCGGTCACCGAACCCGTACAAATGGCAACCCTTGGGGGCGGTCACCGAACCCGTACACTTCGGCAACCCTTGGGGGCGGTCACCGGTACCCGTCAAATTGCTCGGGGCGATCTCCACAACCTAATTGGAGACCCCGACGCTTGCCCGGATTGAGCTCCGAACACCACCAATCGTCTAGGGCACCAAGGCACCCAAGATGAACAAGCTCAAAGGTACCAAGCACCCAAGAGTAATAAGCTTCTCAACTTGTAACTTCCACGTATCACGTGGAGAACTCAAACCGATGCACCAAATGCAATGACAAGGGCACACGGAGTGCCCAAGTCCTTCTCTCTCAAATACCACCGAAGCAACTAATGCTAGGGAGGAAAATGAGAGGAAGAACAAGAAGGAGAACACAAAGAACTCCAAGATCTATATCCGAGGGGTTCCCCTCACAAAGAGGAGAAAGTGATTGGAGGAAATGTGGATCTAGATCTCCTCTCTCTTTTTCCTCAAAAACTAGTAAGAATCCATGGAGGGATTAAGAGTTAGCAAGCTCAAAGAAGGTCAACAATGGGGGCAAAATCGAGCTCAAGAGATTGGATTCATTGGGGAAGAAGACCCCCTTTTATAGGTGGGGAAAAATCCAACCGTTATGCTCACAGCCCGCACAGAGCTGTACTACCGTTCCAAGGCGGTACTACCGCTAGGGCGGGAGTACCCCTTTGAAAAACAACAGCGAGGAGGCAAAAGGCTAGTAGAACCGTCAGAGCGGTACTACCGCTCGTCCTCACGGTACTACCGCTCGACCTCACGGTACTACCGCAAATGGTAGCGGTACTACTGCTTGCGAGCGGTACAAAAAAATACTTCCATGCCTACTTCCGCTGAGCAAAACACGAGATGTTGGTCTGGAGCGGTACTACCGCTTAGGAGCCGCGGTAGTACTGCTCTGGAGCGGTACTACCACTCAGGAGCCACGGTAGTACTGCTCTGGAGCGGTAGTAAAAAATTACATCCGCTCTAGCCACGGTAATACCGCTGCAGCCTTTACAAAAGCAGCCATAACTTCTGCAAACGGACTCCGAATTCAACGAAACCAGGTTTGTTGGAAAGCTAACGACATGGGCTAACACAATATTGATAGAAATATCAATAAGAAGAAAATGAGAAAAGGCCCATAAGAAAATGGTGAGAACCCTTCCTCGGATAAAACCGGTAAAACCTCCAACACCGAAAACATCATAGAGATGCGTATGCTTAGGAACAAACCAAAGCTAGAAGAGACAACTCTCTAAACTTCTCCACAAAACTCTCTGAAACTTATCCCCCATTGGCATCAATTGCCAAAATGGGCGAAAAGCTTAGAAGGCCAATATAAATTGTGGTCCTCCATAAATTGTGTATTTCTCAACAAGTGAGTGAAATGCAATACACATATCCAACGGTAAATACTTGGAGGAAGACAAACTATACTGAGGCCCAAAGATTGCAAAAGGAAGATATGCCACAAAGACATAATCAAAGAGAGAAACAACCAATCAAGCAATCAAAAGATACCAATTGAAGCAAGCTATCAAAATATACCAATTGAACCAACTAGGCCAATGATCCTACGAGCCACATGAATAAAGGATATTATGATAAGAGCGGAGCAGTGTTCTAAAGAAACTAGAGAAGCTCCCCATGATTTGTGCACATCAAGAATTTTTGTATTTCAATACAAATTGCACAAAATAGGATCATAGCTCCCCCAAATTCAATAGAAACTTACAACAAGTGCAAGAGAGCATATAGGAAACTAAGCCTAGTACTTGCAACAAACACATGGTTGAGCAACAAGTAAGAGAGGCAACTTAAGAGTGGGCTCAACCAAAAAGATGTGTGAGAGTCAAGGCAATGCACTTGAGAAGACTAATGTACAGAAGAGCATTAAGCATCAATAAAGTCTTCAAAGAATGAGGCACACGGTGCAAGGCCTATCATTCCCACACACAACTAGCAAATGGGTTCACAAGCTTACTAATAAGCATATAGAGAACCTATGCTTGTGACAACCCGCGGTGAAGATAGAAGATGAAAGGTGCATCAAGACGAGGGATGCCAATTAAGATGGCAAAAACCTCGTAAAGATAAGCATGAGGAAAATAATCTTCACCACACAAGAGCGCATCAAGATGCAACGATAGAAGACACGCACTCAAGGCAAAAGCTTTCACGGAGCCACCAAAGAAATAACATAAGAAAGACAAGGTGGACGTGAAAGAAAGGATATCATCTAGATATGCAACTTCTCTCAAGTGTATAAGATTCTAGGTATACGAAATCATGATGATATATATATCTACAAAGAAGGGTGTACACCCAAAATAGTTACAACATGAAGGAACAAGATATCCAAAAGGAAGTCATACATATACCAATAAGATATTTGCTTGAGAGCATAGCACGTGGCTAGATATGGTCTTATTGTATATAAATGAATTCCAACCACACGAACATCAAAGACATCACAACTAGCAACAAGACATCATTGTTGGGATGCTTTGAGAAAGGAAACAAGTATCACAAGAAAGAATGGATAACATGCCATGATACAACCTACACAAGGTTGATGCAAGAAATGTGTGCATGAAGTATATGAAGATACTTGTTACCGAGATAACATTGGAAGGATGTAGTAGATACCAATTGAAGGTACAAAGTAGTTCATTGATCATCCTAGCTTGACTCCAATAAGCACATGGTGACAACACCTTCCTTGTGAGTGAGCCGAGCATCCAATGCATCTCCACTTGTTCCTAGAACAACAACACAAACAAAATGGTACCCAAACTCATTGGGACCAAAGAGTTAGAGAACCAACAACACATAAGACAAACTCCACATAAATATGTGCATATAGATATGAAAATGAATTTCATGCACATCTCATTCAATTTGAGACTTGGTGGAGTTCCCCCTATATATTGGGTCAAAGAAAGAAAACACGCCAAAGAAACTACAAGAAGTAAATATGCATGCTCAAGACTTTCAAGAACCGAGACCAAAAGACAAAGAAATACCAAGCGAAGAAAAGATACCAAATGAATAAATCATCACTTGGAGGATATCCATAAAAGATACATCAAGGAATGAGATATCCATTGATACACTCAAAAAGAAAGATGCCAAACTCCCAAAAGAGAGAATGGTTCCAAACAAACCAAGCCCTCTACAAAGTTTCATGATGGCACAAAGCACCAAAAAGAAACGGCTTGCCTTCCACAAACACACACTTGATAAGGATCACAAGATGAGTGTTTTATAGAGAATAGGATAGCTCCCCCAAGACTAGTGCATTATAGAGAATTCACATTTGAATACAAAATGCATGAGGTGGGATCACCACTTTCACTATATCTAGAAAACACTAGACACGGTCAAGAAATTAACAAGATCCACAAGTGGTATGGAATACAATAGGAGTTGACACAATCCTAGGCAAGAGATAAAGCAAATAAAAGCAAAGGCCAATGTAAAGATGATCAATAATTTCTACCACACATAAGTGAGTACCAATTGTCAAAAGACAAGAAGTATTTGGAAATAATTTCCGGTGGTAGATAACAAGGATATCCGACATCATCTTCACACCAAACAAAAAGCAAATTGCAACTTGTAGAGCTAACATGCCACCTAGGAACAAGATAATTTACAATACCAATTCTACGTGACAATATATCAAATGTACACATTTTCTAGGCTAGTAATATACACATAGCATATTACTCCCCCATAATGTGATACCAATTAAAGATAAACAAGAGGCAAAATAATGATCCAACACGAGATAATTAATGGACAATATAGAATTTGAATTTCTCATGAGAAGACATACCACATAGCGACTAGATAATCTTGAAATATCAATACTAGATGGTATTACTCATGTACACACATATATAGGATTGTGAGGTGCACAAAGCACATCACTCCCCCATAATGGGATATTCCATTAATCTCTCACAAGAGCCAACTAAGAAAAGAACAAGATGCAAAAGTCTCAATGCATGACACACACGTACATGATGTGCAAACCAACACACACATACTTGATTGCTCAAGATAATCAAGTTGGAAGCACAACATATACAAACACATGCAAGGAACAAAACCAAACATGCAAAGGGGTAAGTAACTATCAATGTAAACACTTTAAGCACGAGTTACCGCATGGAGAAACATTGGATATAAGATAGAAACTTGATAATTCGAATAACTTGGCTTGAGACAATTAGAATGATGAAGTCCCCTTAATTCTTCATAAAGTAGCCAAGTCTCCAATGCCCTCCAACAACACCTATTGATCAAGTTTGAGCTTGTTGGTCCCCAACTAAGTTGGGTCCTAAGAGGTTAGTCACAATAGGCTTGGCTACCCAAATGGTTCTCTTCTTGACACCACTTTGAGTGCCAACAAGTTTGGCAAACACATTGCCAACCTTATCCTTCCCAAGAGAATAGATATCATCAATAATAATTGGATTGGATAAGTTACCACTAGTGCATGAAGAGGCGAGGTGACCTTTCTCACGACATAAGTAGCAACGTTCTACTCTTCATTTTCTTGTCACTTGATTTCTCAACTTGAGAAGCATTAGCTTGAGGATTCTTGGGAAGAGGACTTTCTTAAACTTGTGGTTGAGCATGATATCGAACTTGTGGCCGCTTCCCTTGTTGCTTGTCACTAATGGCCTTCTTCTTCAATGGGCAATGTCGGTGTCAAAACCAGCGGATCTCGGGTAGGGGGTCCCAAACTATGCGTCTAAGGCGGATGGTAACAGGAGGCAGGGGACATGATGTTTTACCCAGGTTCGGGCCCTCTTGATGGAGGTAAAACCCTACATCCTGCTTGATTTATTCTTGATGATATGAGTATTACAAGAGTTGATCTACCCCGAGATCAGAGAGGCTAAACCCTAGAAGCTAGCCTATGGTATGATTGTTGTGATTGTGTCCTACGGACTAAACCCTCCGGTTTATATAGACACCGGAGGGGGCTAGGGTTACACAGAGTCGGTTACAAGGAAGGAGATCTTCATATCCGTATTGCCAAGCTTGCCTTCCACGCTAAGGAGAGTCCCATCCGGACACGAGACGAAGTCTTCAATCTTGTATCTTCATAGTCCAACAGTCTGGCCAAAGGTTATAGTCCGGCTGTCTGGAGACCCCCTAATCCAGGACTCCCTCAGTAGCCCCTGAACCAGGCTTCAATGACGATGAGTCCGGCGTGCAGTATTGTCTTCGGCATTGCAAGGCCGGTTCTTCCTCCGAATACACCACGGAAGAATTTGAATACAAGGATAGTGTTCGACCCTGCAAAATAAGTTACACATACCACCGTAGAGAGAATAATATTTCCACAAATCTAATCTGCTGACTTGTTTTGGCAACATGATATTAAGCCATGGCCCGGTGATTATTCGAACCGTTTCCTTTAACTAGCTCCGCACATAACACGAGGTAGTTTTTTTTGACACGTCTTGTGTCCCCCTTATTACGGGATTCTCATCAATACGGGCATGGGTAATCCAACCGCGCCATCGATTATGGCGCTTGGGGGATAAGCGAGTTTTACCAGGCTAGTGGGGGCGCATAGTTTCGGCCGCCCTTATAAAGGGACAAGGTTTAACCTTTTTCTACCCACGTATTCCTCCTCCTTGCTCATGCACTCTTGCGCACTTGAGCTCCAACGCCCAAGCCCACATCCTTCTCCTCAACCTTCTCCAATCATGTCCGGAGCGGGAGGCAAATGTATGGCTTCCTCTGTTATGGAGGGACACATCAAGAAGCTGTGCAGAGCCGGATACTTGGCCGCGAATATCACGCATCGGCTGCCCGCTGCGGGGCAGATCGTTCCTACCCCTGAACCTCACGAGAGGGTAGTCTTCCCCCACCACTTCCTCCGCGGACTGGGGTTTCCCCTCCATCCATTCGTTCGTGGTCTCATGTTCTACTACGGGCTGGACTTCCATGATCTGGCCCCGAACTTCGTCCTCAACATTTCGGTGTTCATCGTCGTGTGTGAGGCTTTCCTCCGCATCCGGCCCCACTTCGGCCTGTGGTTAAAGACCTACAATATCAAGCCGAAGGTGGTGGGCAGCCAACAAGCAGAATGCAGCGGAGCCATGGTGGGCAAGATACCCAACGTTATATGGCTTGAAGGCTCCTTCGTGGAGACCATAAAGGGGTGGCAATCGGCGTGGTTCTACATCACCGAGCCACGCGACGCCAAATGGGTGGCTGCCCCCAAGTTTCGATCCCGAATCCCCACGCGGCTCACCTCCTGGAAAGAGAAGGGCCTGTCCTGGGGTTCATCGGTAGAGCTGGACGGACTCCAGAAACGTATCTGGAATATGGCCGGCAAGAAGCTCAAGCTTGTCAATATAGTCCAAGTCATGCTCATCCGCCGGATCCTCCCGTGCCAACAACGGGGCTTCAACTTGTGGGAGTTCGACCCGGCCCAGCACCAGACTCTGAGTGAGCTCTTCGACACAACGCACAAGGACGTCTGGAAGGTGCTATTCAAGGGCGCCGAGGTCCCTCCCTCCCTCACCGAGGACCGCATGCTAAGCGTGAAGTGCCAAGCGCATTCGGTGAGTTCTATACATCCGGTAGGATATTTATTTCCCCTAGCTTAACCATGTGCGGGGTCTGAGCTCCATGCCTTTGACAGGACTGGGTGGGGACGTTGGGGCAGATTAACTGTCCGGCCCCTCTGCCCGAAGACACTGTGGATGCTCTCCTGACGGAGATGCTGACTCCGGCTCCTTACAAGGTGCCGGAGAAGACCAAGAAGGCCAAGGGAACCCGAAAGAGTTCCCGATGCCAGGCGTTATCGGACTTATCGGCCGATAACTCCGCGAAGCACTCCTCCCCTAAAGACGAGGATGAAGATGAAGATGCTCCCCCTCTAGTCGGGGAAGACAAGAAAAGGAAGGCCGCCCCAACCGGGGGGGGGGGTGAAGGGTCCAACAAGGGAAGGACTCTCCTTCCGGACTTCTCCACCACCGCCGCCGAAGGCGAAGACGAGTGGCTGCTCAGGGCCAAGCCCCTGGCGAAGTCGTAAGTATTCGGATGCTAGAGTAACTCATAGTATACCTTTGTCGCACTGCCTCTCCTAACACCGAATTATGACTATGTAGACCGCCACGAGCCCTTATCGACATATCGTCGGACGGCTCCCTGGGCTCGTCGGATATGGATAGTGATCCACTTCCGACTGCCACCTCCCCTTGCCCTACGGACAACGCCGGGGTATTGTCTCAAGAGGCACCAGGTCGAGGGGAGACAGTCCTGGAGGCGCCTCAAGGTGACCTTCCAGACTCCGGGAGCAGAGGAAGCAAGGCTCTTGAGGGCTCCGAGTTTGGCCCTCAGCCGAACACCGCGCCACAACCCCCAGTGGTTCCGAACTCGGGCAGGCGGCTTCCTTCCAAAAGGGGCAAGACGCCTGTGCCTGTGACCTCTGTCCATCCAGAGGCATCGGACAATTTGCTGGGAGTGCTTCGCAGCGCTTCCATCGATGAAGAGCACCGCACTATTATGAGTGCGGTGGTCCAGAAGGTTCAGTCCGCCAAGAGCGGACTGACTGAAGCCTATGCCAGCCTTCTAACAGGCTTTGAGGTAAGTTTTTGAAATATGGGGAAAAGATTACCGCATAGACAGTAGCCCCTGATGCTCTGTTCGGTGTTCACAAAGAAAAGCCGAACAGAGGATCAAACAATATCGCAGGAGTCTAATATAAGTATGTCAATATGCGTATGCAGGTTTCGCTGCTGGCATCTGCCGCACTGACTGCGGAGGTCACCGCACTGAAGCAGGACCTTAAAGGGTCCAAGGACGAGCTCAGCCTTGCCAAGAGGCAGCTCGAGGAGAACAAAGGTAAGTAGTACCTAGTATATGGATATGTATAAAAAGAATGCGATTGCAAAACGACAGGATCATCGTAAATTTGCCAGGGGCCACGACCGAGGTGGCGACCCTGAAGCAAGCGCTATCCGAGGACGAAAACAAAGCGGCCAAGGAGCGCACCGAGCGGGAAAGGCATGAGGCACGGGTGGGCGAGGTGCAGCAAGAGCTCCACGCTCTCGTGACGAAGCACGAGGCGTTGGAGCTTGACTTGAAGACGCGAGAGTTTGAGCTTGCTGCGGCCCTCGAGAGCGCAAAGAGTGCCAAGGCCAAAGCCCAAAAGGCCCTCCAGGAGATTGATGCGATGAAGAAGATAGCGGCGGGTAAGGTATTCTATATGCAAAGCAAGCATGTGAAAGTAAATTACCTGTTACTTACCCGAATCCGGAGCTCTCTAGGAGCATTCGCAGATTTGCCCCGCAGTGTGTCAGATGCCGCACAGTTTTACCAGGCCGAGAAGGGAAGCTCAACGGAGAAGATGTTCTGGTCTTAGTATACTGGGACCGAACACCCGATGCCTCTGAGCGACCAGCTGAAGCAACTGGTTGAGCTGCACAAGGCGGCCGAACATGCCATGAAGGGCTTTATAGTCCGGATGTGGCCTGGCGACGCCCTTCCCAGCAGCTACTTTAGCCTGGTGAGGCGGCTTGTGGATGCCTGCCCACGGCTGGAAGTCATCAAGCGGTCCGTCTGCATCGAAGGTGCACGCCGGGCTTTCGCCCGTGTGAAGGTGCAATGGGCCAAGCTGGACGCCGTGAAGCTGATTAAGGAAGGGCCACCGGAAGGCAAGGAGCATCGTCACCCCGAGATGTACTATGAGGGTGTTCTGAAGGGTGCTCGTCTCGTAGCGGACGAGTGTACGAAAGATATAATATTCGAGTAAACTCGCTCGTGTAATCCCGTAGTTATGAAAACTTGTTCATATGCGCTATGCAACGCTTGTTTGAATTTAAAATATTACCTTCTGTTCGGCTGTTTATCAAATCTGAGAGATGGCTAGTCGTCAGCTTCTGCCCCCACGCCACGAGTTCTGGGGTGTTCGGGATAAACCTGAGCACTCTTGTTCCCATTGTTGGGTCCTTCGAGGGAGGTGCTCAGCACAACGAACAAGGCTATCGGACTATAATGCGTTACCACTCTCACTTAGCCATAGAATTCTATAATTTTAAATTTCGGCGAAGCCCCTAGTATTCGGAAGGCCGAATTCGGGGCACGATACACGCCTTAAGCCGGACAGGGCCGGCTCCTCGCTCTAAGCGGCATAAGCCTTTAGGGACTCGAAACCTCTCGAACAGCGACCAGTCTCTCGCCTTATCATGACAGTCAGTTTTAGCTTTCTCTACTGAGGTGCTTAGCCCAGCAGAACCGGGGCACAATCGTAGTAGTTCTCCCAGTGCTACCTTAGCCGATATAGCGGAACGTAAGGTACCAAAACATGGGAGCCGGGCAAACCCAAGTATTGACCCAAGACATGATTCGGAGCTGATGCATATAATTTTATAAGTTCGGGGTGCCGCACTTGTGAAAGTGTTCGGACTTCTCACACCATATTGTGGGGTACTTAAGCCCCTGGTGTATTGGCCGTACCAAAGTGTACGGTTGCAAGGTGTCATTAATGAACACATATATAAAAGAAAAATGCAAAAACAGACTGAAGTTATGCATTGTTTATTCGGAAAGATGCATTGAAGCAAAACAATACAAGTAGTGCGATAAGCAGAAGGTGGGACTATTTGACATGTCCCCTCCAGGGGCGAGCTGCGGAATAGTATTTAAGACAGGTATTTTGCTCGTTATAGAGACCACATGGGATTTCCACAGTGTGACGTAGCTTTTTGCCTCCATGGTTGTTGTATCGTGTGTGCGGCAATTGTACTGCCGTACAGGTCTTCCGAAGAGTAAAGTCCTGAAAGTAAGAAAAAAATGGTAAAATCGGCAGCCCCTAGTGCGGTTGAGCCGCGTTTTTGGGGCGTGCCGTGGTCGTGCCCCTCCCCCTGTGCCCATGGTATTTTCAGAGCATAATTATGTACGCGTAGCACGGATTTCGCCGTTTCGCGAGGGCTGGGGTTGGGCCCGTATTGCTACGCTCCTTAGAACATGCCAGTCGGTCTTGTTGTAGGTTACTCCGGGCGCGTTTGACGGTGTCCGGACGTTTTATCGCCGGACTGGAGAATTGCCTTGAGAGGCTGCTTTGGACTTCCGCTGCGAGGGCCGCCGTGTGCTCCTCCGTTCGGAGAGAGCGCTCGGTGTTTCCATTGACTGTAATGACTCCCTGAGGTCCTGGCATCTTGAGCTTGAGGTATGCGTAGTGCGGCACCGCATTGAACTTTGCAAATGCGGTTCGCCCGAGCAGTGCATGGTAGCCACTGCGGAACGGGACTATATCGAAGATTAACTCCTCGCTTCGGAAATTATCTGGGGATCCGAAGACCACTTCAAGTGTGACTGAGCCTGTGCAATGGGCCTCTACACCTGGTATGACGCCCTTAAAGGTCGTTTTTGTGGGTTTAATCCTTGATGGATCTATGCCCATTTTGCGCACTGTGTCCTGATAAAGCAGGTTCAAGCTGCTACCGCCATCCATAACGACTCGAGTGAGGTGAAATCCTTCAACAATTGGGTCTAGAACCAATGCGGCAAAGCCGCCATGGCGGATACTAGTGGGGTGGTCCCTGCGATCAAAAGTGATCGGGCAGGAGGACCATGGGTTGAACTTTGGGGCGACTGGCTCCAACGCATATACGTCCCTTAACGCACGCTTCCGCTCCCTCTTGGGGATGTGGGTTGCGTATATCATGTTCACCGTCCGCACTTGCGGGGGAAACCCCTTCTGTCCTTCGGTGTTCGGCGGTCGGGGCTCCTCCTCGTCGTCGCTATGTAGCCCCTTGTCTTTGTTTTCGGCATTTAACTTGCCGGCCTGCTTGAACACCCAACAATCCCTATTGGTGTGGTTGGCTGGCTTGTCAGGGGTGCCATGTATCTGACACGAGCGATCAAGTATACGGTCCAAACTGGACAGGCCCGGAGTGCTTATTTTGAATGGATTTTTCCATTGACCGGGCTTAGAGCCTCTGAATCCGGCATTAACTGTCGTATCCTCGGTATTGTCGCTGTTAATGCAGTGCTTGTGCTTGTCATGACGTGACCTGCCATTGCTGTCCTTGGTATCCGAATTACCAGGGCTCTTTGACATGTTATTGCTACGAGCTAGCCAGCTGTCTTCTCCCGCGCAAAAGCGGGTCATGAGTGTCATGAGGGCTGCCATAGATTTCGGCTTTTCCTGTCCAAGGTGCTGGGCAAGCCACTTGCCGCGGATGTTATGCTTGAAAGCTGCTAGGGCCTCTGCATTCGGACAATCGACGATTTGATTTTTCTTAGTTAGGAACCGTGTCCAGAATTGCCTGGACGATTCCTCTGGCTGTTGAATTATGTGGCTCAAGTCATCGGCATCTGGTGGTCGCAAATAGGTGCCCTGGAAGTTGTCGAGGAATGCGGCTTCCAGGTCCTCCCAACAACCTATGGATTCTGCTGGCAAGCTGTTGAGCCAATGCCGGGCTGGTCCTTTAAGCTTGAGTGGGAGGTATTTGATGACGTGTAGATCGTCACCACGGGCCATGTGGATATGAAGGAGATAGTCCTCGATCCATAACGCGAGATCTGTCGTACCATCATATGATTCGATATTCACGGGTTTGAAACCCTCTGGGATTTGATGATCCATTACTTCATCTGTGAAGCATAACAGGTGTGTGGCGCCTCTGTACTGGGCTATATCACGACACAGCTCGAATGAGTTTTGTCTGTTGTGTTCGGCCCGGCCGGATTTTCTTTTGTTGTATCCGACGTGACGGTTATCGTCTCGTGTCGTGGGGCGCCCACGCGATCCGTAGATCCATCTTACTTGCCTTGCTTTGTCCTCCAATATATCTCGCAGGTCTAGCGCATTTCCCCGAGCCTTGGTATTTTTTGAGTGGCGCCGGGGTGTTGCTTGAGTTGTGGGCCGAGAGGCCTCTCTGTCGTGGCCACGAGGTGGCCGGTCAGCCGCGTCATACGCTGGGGATGTAGGTTTAGATGCTTCCTTTTCTAATCGGGGTAGCAACCTGCGTTTTGGGTAGTTTTTGGAGGGGCGTTCGAGTTCATATTCCTCGGACGCAAGGACTTCAGTCCATCTGTCGGCTAGCAAGTCTTGATCAGCTCTAAGCTGCTGCTACTTTCTCTTCAGGTTATTTGCCGTGGCCATAAGCCGGCGCTTGAAGCGCTCTTGTTCAATGGGATCCTCAGGCACGACAAATTCGTCGTCGTCGAGGCTTGCCTCGTCTTCGGAGGGAGGTATATAATTATCATCATCTTCCTCTCTATCTGCTACTCTCTCTTGAGGGCTGGCTTCTCCATCCTCCTGTGCTGAATCTTGCTGGAGGGGGTTGTCTTTGGCACTGCCCGGGGTGTTATTATCTCCTGTGCCGGAATCACCGTTTTTGCTTTGGCGGGATTTAGAGCGGGCCGCTGACGCCGGCGCTTAGGTTTCTTCTTGGAGGGGCCATCCTCCGATGTTCCGCCGCCATTACCTTCTTTGGGTGTGTCCACCATACATATGTCATATGACGAGGTGGCTTTCCAGTGCCCTATAGGCGCTGGTTCCTGTTCGTCTCCTGCATCGTCGTCCATACCGTCAATGTCGAGCATGTCGGTCAAGTCATCGACAGTGGCTATGAAGTGGGTGGTGGGTGGGCGTCGAATTTCTTTGTCGTCCGCATCCCAATCCTGCCGGTCATAATCCGGCCAGGACTCTCCTGACAAAGAGAGAGACCTTAGTGAATTCAGTATGTCGCCGAAGGGCTAGTGCTAAAAGATATTCGCGGCAGTGAACTCCATGATCGGCGCCCAATCGGATTCGATTGGTAGGAGCGCGGATAGTCCAGAGTCCGGAGGAGAGTCCGGCGATGGGGAGTCACGGGCCTCGCGAAGGATAAGGTTGGTGTTCGGTTCGATCTTCGTTGAGGCTGCTGCCTCCGCGGCGGGGTCTAACCACCCGCCCTCGGATGGCACAGTTGGCTCCGAATTAAAGGTCGGAGCGGCTGTAGGTGCGGTCTCTAGGACACTGTTTGGTGGCAGAGCTAAATCATGCCCATCGTGACAGCGCGGCGCACTCGGCAGGGGCTCGAATCCGTCGAAGATCAAGTCTCCGCGGATATCGACCGTGTAGTTTAGGCTTCCAAACCTGACATGATGGCTAGGGGCATAGCTTTCAATCTGCTCCAGATGGCAGGGCGAATTGGCCCGCGGTGCAAAGCCGCCGAGTACAAAAATCTGTCCGGGGAGAAAAGTCTCACCCTGGACTGCATCGCTAACGATGATTGAAGGAGCCATCAAGCCTGATGATGACGACATAGAGGAACTCTCAATGAAAGCACCAATGTCGGTGTCAAAACCGGCAGATCTCGGGTAGGGGGTCCCGAACTGTGCGTCTAAGGCGGATGGTAACAGGAGGCAGGGGACACGATGTTTTACCCAGGTTTGGGCCCTCTTGATGGAGGTAAAACCCTACGTCCTGCTTGATTTATTCTTGATGATATGAGTATTACAAGAGTTGATCTACCCCGAGATTAGAGAGGCTAAACCCTAGAAGCTAGCCTATGGTATGATTGTTGTGATTGTGTCCTACGGACTAAACCCTCTGGTTTATATAGACACCGGAGGGGGCTAGGGTTACACAGAGTCAGTTACAAGGAAGGAGATCTTCATATCCGTATTGCCAATCTTGCCTTCCACGCCAAGGAGAGTCCCATCTGGACACGAGACGAAGTCTTCAATCTTGTATCTTCATAGTCCAACAGTCCGACCAAAGGTTATAGTCCGGCTGTCCGGAGACCCCCTAATCCAGGACTCCCTCAGGCAAGATCTAACATGATGCCCTTCTACTTTGCACTTGAAGCAAACAATCTTGGCCGAATTCTTGACTTGTTCTTGGCCCTTCTTTTTGTTCATCTTGGACTTCTTCTTCTTCTTGGAGTTGCATCCAAGCCCACCTTTGTCATTGGGGGATTTTTGCACACTCAAGATATTGTTGAGTGTGAATTTCCCTTCATGACTCTTTTCCAAGTCTTTCTTCAAAGAAGTGACTTGGGCCTTGAGCTCTTTGATTTCCTCTACATGGTTAGTCTCAACACAAGTACTAGAGGAAGTATAAGCTTCATTGTTAGAGCAACAAGGCAAGTAAAGCAATTCATCACAAGATGTACCAACATTGTGAGTAGATGAATTACAAGGACTAGCACATGGCAACATATCATTTTGAGTAGAAGTAGTCCTAGTATCCACATGAGGCTCACTAGATGTTACCTTAGCAATCATGGCCTCATGAGCTATCTTTAGCACATTATGGGATACTAGAAGATCATCATGAGAGCTTGAGAGCTTTTCATGACTTTCTTCCAATTTCCCATAATTGCTAGATAGCAACTCAAGTTGAGCCCGTAGCTCAACATTCTCCTTCAAAATGGATGCTTCACAAGCAATAGAGTTAGTAGCACAAGCATCATCACTAACAACAAGAGGAGAGGACAACTTGGAAAGCTCTTTTAAATAAGAAGCTTCAAGTTGAGCATGAGACTCGGTGAGTTTGATGAGCTCACCCTTAATGACCCTTGAGCCATTTTCGAGGTGCTCAAAATCCTCAAGGAGTCTAGCATGAGCAACTTCAAGCTTAGCATTTTTAGTTTCAAAATCATTGGCCACCACAAGAGCTCTATCACGAGATTCCCTCACTCTAGATAATTCTAGAGCAAAAGTCTCCTCAAGAGATTCCTTGGTGGTTTGTTCAAGTTCAAGAGCTTGAGAGAGGTCTGCAATCTCGTTAGCGTAATCACGCTCATGACCTTCCATTTTATCAATGGTGACCTCATGCTCCTCAAGACGAGATTCCAACTCATCAATATATTTATTGCCCTCAGTAGCAATAGACATGATTTCCATGAAGTTGGAACGAGCAATTTTATTCTTAACAAGAGCTTTAAAAATCATTTCCCCCTTAATTTTTAAGGAGGCAACATCATCATAATCAACATCATCATCACTCTTCCCATCATCAATATCATCACAAGATATATTGGGATTCAAAGTGGGAGATACCTTTGAAGCCTTGGCCATAAGGCAAAATGCAATAGATGATGATTTAGGATCCCTTGAAGCACCATCCAAGACCACATCTTGTTCCATGGAGTGTTGGGTTTCCTCTACATTTTTAGCACAACAACTCGAGGAAATACATGCATTTTCATCATGGCAACAAGATATAGCAAGCATATCATCATGAGATTTAGTCAAGCAATTTCTATATGATATGCAAGGACTATCAACACAAACATGTGAAACATTTGGAGTGCTCGAAGTGCTAAAGTCCAAAGATGAAGCATTGCAATAAGAAAGTGATGAATGATTATCAACAATGAGCCCACTATCATCATTGCAATGAACACCACTACTCACCATGTCATTACCTTGTGGCAAACCACACATAGGTGAAGTAGAATAAGTTGAGAACACAACACGGCCAGAGGTGGAGGGAGAACAATCATCCCCACAAAACTTGGACACGCCATATTTATCTTGAAGCTTTGTCCACAACTCATGAGCATCCCGGAACGACATGAGTTGAAATATAACTACATTGCTCAAAGCATCGAAAAGCACATTAGAAGCTTGAGCATTGAGATAAGAGTTTTTCTCATCCTCTAAAGATAATCTTAGGGGATCCTTTGGAGGAGAAAAACCCATATCTACAATTCGCTCTAAATTTGGGTCCATGACCCTAAAGAGCTTAAGCATGCGAATTACCCAAACATCAAAATTTGTGCCATCGAAACTAAGAGTGTCAGAGAATCCCAATCCCCTAGTCGACATCTTTACTCTCGAGGTGGTTAAGCCTAACAAAGAGAGACGAGGCTCTGATACCAATTGAAAGATCATGGATGTCGCCTAGAGGAGGGGGGGTGAATAGGTGCTTTAAAAATAATTATGGTCTAGGCTTGAACAAATGCGGAATAAACCTAGCGGTTAATTTGTCAAGCACAAAACCTACAACAACTAGGCTCACCTATGTGCACCAACAACTTATGCTAAGCAAGATAAACAACTAAGTGATAGAAAGATGTATGACAAGAAACAATATGGCCATCACAAAGTAAAATGAATAAGTAAAGGGCTCGGGTAAGAGATAACCGAGGCACATGGAGACGATGATGTGTCCCGAAGTTCACACCCTTGCGGATGCTAATCTCTGTTTGGAGCGGTGTGGAGGCACAATGCTCCCCAAGAAGCCACTAGGGCCACCGTAATCTCCTCACGCCCTCGCAAAATGCAAGATGCCGTGATTACACTAAGGGACCCTTGAGGGCGGTCACCGAACCCGTACAAATGGCAACCCTTGGGGCGGTCACCGAACCCGTACACTTTGGCAACCCTTGGGGGCGGTCACCGGTACCCGTCACATTGCTCGGGGTGATCTCCACAACCTAATTGGAGACCCCGACGCTTGCTCGAAGCTTTACACCACAATGATTGAGCTCCGAACACCACCAACTGTCTAGGGCACCAAGGCACCCAAGATGAACAAGCTCAAAGGTACCAAGCACCCAAGAGTAATAAGCTTCTCAACTTGTAACTTCCACGTATCACGTGGAGAACTCAAACCGATGCACCAAATGCAATGGAAAGGGCACACAGAGTGCCCAAGTCCTTCTCTCTCAAATCCCACCGAAGCAACTAATGCTAGGGAGAAAAATGAGAGGAAGAACAAGAAGGAGAACACCAAGAACTCCAAGATCTAGATCCAAGGGGCTCCCCTAACAAAGAGGAGAAAGTGATTGGAGGAAATGTGGATCTAGATCTCCTCTCTCTTTTCCCTCAAAAACTAGCAAGAATCCATGGAGGGATTGGGAGTTAGCAAGCTCAAAGAAGGTCAACAATGGGGGCAAAACGAGCTCAGGAGATTGGGTTCATTGGGGAAGAAGACCCCCTTTTATAGGTGGGGAAAAATCCAACCGTTATGCTCACAGCCCGCACAGAGCGGTACTACCGCTAGGGCGGAAGTACCCCTTTGAAAAACAACGGCGAGGAGGCAAAAGGCCAGTAGAACCGCCGGAGCGGTACTATCGCTCGTCCTCACGGTACTACCGCTCGACCTCACGGTACTACCGCAAATGGTAGCGGTACTACCGCTTGCGAGTGGTACAAAAAAATACTTCCGTGCCTACTTCCGCTGAGCAAAACACGAGATTTTGGTCCGGAGCAGTACTACCGCTTAGGAGCCGCGGTAGTACTGCTCTGGAGCGGTAGTAAAAAATTACATCCGCTCTAGCCACGGTAGTACCGCTGCAGCCTTTACAAAAACAGCCATAACTTCTGCAAACGGACTCCGAATTCAACGAAACCAAGTTTGTTGGAAAGCTAACGACATGGGCCAACACAATATTGATAGAAATATCAATAAGAAGCAAATGAGAAAAGGCCCATAAGAAAATGGTGAGAACCCTTCCTCGGATAAGACCGGTAAAACCTCCAACACCGAAAACATCATAGAAGACACCTGTGAACTCCGTTTTCAATGAACTCAAGCTTGTCATCAAGATGACCATAAGCTCTAAGACTCACAAAGAGAACCAAACAAGAACCAAGAAACATGTTGCAAGGATGCAATGGTTTGAGCTCTCTACTAACGATATGATCAAGCTACCAACTTGAGAGCCCCCCTTGATAGTACGGCAAACGATCCTATAACCCGGTCTCCCAACTACCACCACGAGACCGGTAAAATAGAAAACCTATCAAGGGCAAACCTTTGCCTTGCACATGGTCCACTTGAGCTAGATGATGACGATCTTGACTCCCTCAAGTTGGACCACCTTTCTTGATTGCATTGGCTCGATGAGGACTAGATGATTGCTCCCTCATAGTCCACTATGGGCGAGACACTCTTTAGCACATCTTCACAAGTCCATTGACACCACAATGGATGGCAAGATTCAAGCACTTGATCTCTTCGTGATGCTCCACTTGAACTTGCACATGGCAATCTTGATGACGATCACCACTTGATGTCATCCTTTCCATGGGTTGTATGATATCTTCCTCTTGACGCAAGCCCATGGACACGTACCTAACCCCACATAGAACTCTCACATAGACCGTGGGTTAGTACACAAAGTGCAATGGACAATGCTTACCATACTATGGGATCACTTGATCCCTCTCGGTACATATTTTACGCTTTGTGAGTTGATCAACTTGATTCACTCTTGACATAGTCTTGATCAACCTTGAATATTTCCAACTCTCTTTGTTTGGATGATGTCATGAAGGTAAACATGAATGATCACACAATCTTCTTCTTCAAGACATGCTTGCAATAAGCTCAACACTCACATGACCAATCTTTGGATAATTCCTTAATAGCACCTTGGTCAACACATAAACTCCTTGAAACGAACACATGGACTTTAAGAAATGCCTATGGACAAATCCTTCAAATATAACTCAATGCAACCATTAGTCCATAGAGAATGTCATCAATTACCAAAACTACACATGGGGCACCGCATGTCCTTACAGAGAAGTTGGCACACCGAGCGGTGCATCAAGGACAGAAGCCTTCTGTGTAGCAGTGAGGACAATCCTCAGACTACGGCCCTAGTCCGCACAATTGCTCACAATATCTTTCAACTTAGTCTTTCTCTAGGAACGTATTAAAACAAAGAGCTAAAGCGCGAGCTATTAATCCACAACATAATTTGCAAAGACAATTTAGACTATGTTCATTATAATTAAGTTCATCTAATCAAATTATTCAATGAACTCCCACTCAGATAGACATCCCTCTAGTCATCTAAGTGATACATGATCCAAATCGACTAGGCCGTGTCCGATCATCACGTGAGACGGACTAGTCATCAATGGTGAACATCTCCATGTTGATCGTATCTACTATACGACTCATGTTCGACCTTCCGGTCTCTTGTGTTCTGAGGCCCTGTCTGTACATGCTAGGCTCATCAAGTCAACCTAAGTGTTTTGCATGTGTAAATCTAGCTTACACCCGTTGTATTCGAATGTTAGAATCTATCACACCCGATCATCACGTGGTGCTTCGAAACAACGAACCTTCGCAACCGTGCACAGTTAGGGGGAACACTTTCTTGAAATTTTAGTGAGGGATCATCTTATTTATGCTACCGTCGTTCTAAGCAAATAAGATGTAAACATGAAAAACATCACATGCAAATCATAAAGTGACATGATATGGCCAATATCATCTTGCGCCTTTGATCTCCATCTCCGAGGCGCGGCATGAACACCATCGTCACTGGCATGACACCATGATCTCCATCATCGTGTCTTCATGAAGTTGCCTCGCCAACTATTACTTCTACTACTATCGCTAACAATTAGCAATAAAGTAAAGTAATTACATGACGTTTTCATTGACACGCAGGTCATAAATAAATTAAGACAACTCCTGTGGCTCCTGCCGGTTGTCATACTCATCGACATGCAAGTCGTGATTCCTTTTACAAGAACATGATCAATCTCATACATCACATATATCATTCATCACATCCTTTTGGCCATATCACATCACATATCATACCCTGCAAAAACAAGTTAGACGTGCTCTAATTGTTGTTGCATGTTTTACGTGGCTGCTATGGGTTTCTAGCAAGAACGTTTCTTACCTACGCAAAACCACAACGGTGATATGCCAATTGCTATTTACCCTTCATAAGGACCCTTTTCATAAAATCCGATCCGACTAAAGAGGGAGAGACAGACACCCGCCAACCACCTTATGCATCAAGTGCATGTCAGTCGGTGGAACCAGTCTCACGTAAGCGTACATGTAAGGTCGGTTCGAGCCGCTTCATCCCACAATGCCGCCGGATCAAGATAAGACTAGTAACGGTAAGCAAATTGAACAAATCATCGCCCACAACTGCTTTGTGTCTACTAGTGCATAGAATCTACGCATAGACCTAGCTCATGATGCCACTGTTGGGGAACGTTGCAGAAATTAAAAAAATTGTACGCATCACCAAGATCAATCTATGGAGAGGGGAGTGTATCTTCATACCCGTGAAGATCGCAATGCGGAAGCGTTACAAGAACGCGGTTGGTGGAGTTGTACACGTAGCGATTCAGATCGCGGTCGATTCCGATATAAGCGCCAAACAACAGCGCCTCCGCGTTCAACACACGTACAGCCCGGGAACGTCTCCTCCTTCTTGATCCAGCAAGGGGAGAGGAGAAGTTGAGGGAGAACTCCAACAGCATGACGACGTGGTGGTGATGGAGCTCCTGGTTCTCCGGCAGGGCTTCGCCAAGCGCTACGGAGGAGGAGGAGGTGTAGGAGAGGGGGAAGGGCTGCGCCAGGGGAAGGGTGCGGCTGCCCTCTCTCTCCCTCACTATATATAGGGAGAAGGGGGTGGAGGAGGCGCCCTAGGGGAGGGGCGGTGGCCACAGGGGAAACCCTAGATGGGTTTGGGCGCCCCCACCCCTAGGAAATTTGCCCCTCAAGCCGGGAGGGGTGGCTGCCCTAGGGGAGGTGCCCCCACCTATCCAGGTTATGTGAGATGGGGTGGGAGGGGCGCTCAGCCCCTTAGTGGGCTGATGTGCCCCCTCCCCTTGGCCCATAAGGCCCCACAACGCTTGCCGGGGCCTCCGAAACCCCTTTCGGACACGCTAGTCATCACCCGGTACCCCCAGAACAATTCCGGACTCCAATACCCTTCGTCCAATATATCGATCTTCACCTCCAGACCATTCCGGAACTCCTCATCACGTCCGGGATCTCATCCAGGACTCCGAACAACCTTCGTTAACCATCCCATAACAACTCTAGCGTCACCGAACCTTAAGTGTGTAGACCCTACGGGTTCGGGAACCATGAAGACATGACCGAGACATCTCTCCGGCCAATAACCAATAGCGGGATCTAGATACCCATATTGGCTCCCACATTTTCCACGATGATCTCATCGGATGAACCACGATGTCGGGGATTCAATCAATCCCGCATACAATTCCCTTTGTCTATCGATATGTTACTTGCCCGAGATTCGATCGTAGGTATCCCCATACCTCGTTCAATCTTGTTACTGGCAAGTCTCTTTACTCGTTCTGTAATGCATGATCCCATGGCTAACTCCTTAGTCACATTGAGCTCATTATGACGATGCATTACCGAGTGGGCCCAGAGATACCTCTCCGTCATACGTAGTGACAAATCCCAGTCTCGATTCGTGCCAACCCAACAGACACTTTCGGAGATACCTGTAGTGCACCTTTATAGCCACCCAGTTATGTTGTGACGTTTGGTACACCCAAAGCATTCCTGTAGTATCCGGGAGTTGCACAATCTCATGGTCTAAGGAAATGATACTTGGCATTAGAAAAGCTTTAGCAAACGAACTACACGATCTTGTGCTACGCTTAAGATTGGGTCTTGTCCATCACATCATTCTCCTAATGATGTGATCCCGTTATCAATGACATCCAATGTCCATGGTCAGGAAACCATGACCATCTATTGATCAACGATCTAGTCAACTAGAGGCTTACTAGGGACATGTTGTGGTCTATGTATTCACACATGTATTATGATTTCCGGTTAATACAATTATAGCATGAATAATAGATAATTATCATGAACTAGGAAATATAGTAATAACCATTTTATTATTGCCTCTAGGGCATATTTCCAACACACGCATCGACCGACTCCTGCCTGCATCTAGAGTATTAAGTTCATAGAACAGAGTAACGCATTAAGTAAGATGACATGACGTAGCGGGATAAGCTCAAGCAATATGATGAAAACCCCATCTTGTTATCCTCGATGGCAATAATACAATACGTGCCAGTTCCCCTTCTGTCACTAGGATCGAGCACCGCAATATTGAACCCAAAGCTAAGCACTTCTCCCATTGCAAGAAAAACTAATCTAGTTGGCCAAACCAAATCAATAGTTCGAAGA
The DNA here is from genome assembly GCF_018294505.1 of Triticum aestivum. NCBI lineage: Eukaryota > Viridiplantae > Streptophyta > Magnoliopsida > Poales > Poaceae > Triticum > Triticum aestivum. Next base: position 511,970,579 of record NC_057812.1, on the reverse strand, counting down.
GACTTGCAAAGATATCAAATCATGCATATAAGAATTCAGACAAGATTCAAATAATATTCATATATAAGCTGATCATAAATCCACAATTCATCGGATCTCAGCAAACACACTGCAAAAGAGTATTACATCGAATAGATCTCCAAGAACATCGAGGTGAACATGGTATTGAGAATCAAAGAGAGAGAAGAAGCCATCTAGCTACTAGCTATGGACCCGTAGGTCTGTGGTAAACTACTCACGCTTCATCGAAGAGGAAATGGCGTTGATGTAGAAGCCCTCCGTGATCGAATCCCCCTCCGGCAGGACGCCGAAAAAGGCCACTAGATGGGATCTCATGGGTATAGAAGGTTGCGGTGGTGGAAAGTGGTTTCATGGCCCCCCTGGAAGGTTTTGGGATATTTGAGAATATATAGGCGGAAGAAAAAGGTCGGTGGAGTCACGAGGGGCCCACACGGGTGGGGCGTGCCCTACCCCCCTGGGCGCGCCTCCCGACCTTGTGGCCGCCTCATGGCTGTCCTGACGTGCACTCCAAGCCCTCTGGATGTCTTCTGGTCCAAGAAAATCCATCGCTAAAGTTTCATTCCGTTTGGTATTCCTTTTCTGCAAAACTCTAAAACAAGGAAAAAAACAAAAACTGGCATTGGGCTTTAGGTTAATAGATTAGTCCCAAAAATCATATAAAATAGCATATAAATGCATATACAACATCCAAAATAGATAATATAATAGGATGGAACAATAAAAAATTATAGATATGTTGGAGACGTATTAGCAACCTCCTCAACTCCCTCTCCCCTTAGCTCCCCCTGTGGCAACCAAGCATCACCTACCTCATGGTTGTAGAAGGGAAAATCCATGGTTCCTGGCCTGACAGATCTAACAGAAAACAGCAAGAAAAGAGAACAGAAGATTTCTCTGCGATACGGTGGTCAATAGGTTCGGGCGGTATATAATTTTTTTATCTTGGGAAACAAGCAAACAGATGAAAAACGGAGTCCGGAAGGTACCCGAGGTGGGCACAACCCACCTGTGCGCGCTCTTGTGCCCAGTACGGTCACCTTCCTGGTAGTTTCTTATTTCCTAATTTTTGAATATTCCAAAACTTACAAAATATATTTTGGTGAATTTTTTGGAGTCTGTTTACTTACCTATCACATACCTCTTATTTTTTCACGATTCTAGAGTGTTCCAGAAGGTTTCTTTTATGTGTTCTTCTGGTGTCATAGTTTGGATAATATTGCTTTCAACATTAATGGGCGTACCTGAGATATAGTGTTTTATTCGTTGCCCATTAACAACCTTCGGGTTCGTACCTTCGGCATTATTTATTTTGATGGCTCCAGATCGATAAACCTCATTGATAACATAGGGTCCTTCCCATTTGGAGAGGAATTTTCCTGCAAAGAATATGAAATGAGAGTTGTACAAAATAACATATTCTCCAACTTTGAACTCACGCTTTTGTATTCTTTTATCATGCCATCTTTTAACCTTTTCTTTAAATAACTTGGCATTTTCATAAGCTTGGGTTCTCCATTCATACAATGAGCTAGTATCAAATAACCTCTTTTCACTGGCAAGTTTGAAATCATAGTTGAGTTCTTTAATTGCCCAATATGCTTTATGTTCTAACTCAAGAGACAAATGACAAGCTTTTCCATAAACCATTTTATAAGGAGACATACCCATCTGATTTTTATATGTTGTTCTATAAGCCCAAAGTGCATCATCTAATATCTTAGACCAATTCTTCCGAGACCTATTGACAACCTTTTGTAAAATTAATTTTATTTGTCTATTGCTAAGTTCAACTTGACCACTAGACTGAGGATGATAAGGTGATGCAATTCTATGGTTAACATCATACTTGGCAAGCATTTTACGGAAAGCACCATGAATAAAGTGTGAACCACCATCAGTCATTAAATATCTAGGGACTCCAAACCTAGGGAAAATAACTTCCTTAAGCATTTTAATAGAGGTGTTGTGACCAGCACTGCTAGTTGGAATAGCTTCTACCCACTTAGTAACATAATCAATAGCAACCAAAATATGAGTATACCCATTAGAGGAAGGAAAAGGTCCCATGTAATCAAATCCCCAAACATCAAATGGTTCAACATCAAGTGAATAATTCATAGGCATTTCTTGACGCTTATCGATATTACCTATTCTTTGACATTCATCACAAGATGAGACAAACTTACGAGCATCCTTGAAGAGAGTAGGCCAATAAAACCCAGATTGCAATACCTTGTGAGTAGTTCTGTCTCCCGCATGATGTCATCCATAAGCTTCAGAGTGACATTTTCGTAGGATTTTTCCCTGCCATCTACTCCTTCTTTATAAAGATGTGGGTCATCCCAAAAGTAGTGTCTTAAATCATAGAAGATTTTTTTCTTCTGTTGGTAAGTAAAGCTAGGTGGTATGTATTTAGCAACAATATAGTTAGCATAGTCAGCATACCAAGGTGTGCCATGAGAAACATTTATAGCAGCTAATTGCTCATCAGGAAAACTATCATTAATAGGTTGTGGGTCATCAAGATTATTTTCAAGCCTAGACAAGTTATCAGCTATGGGGTCCTCCGCTCCTTTTCTATCAGTGATATGCAAATCAAATTCTTGTAGCAAGAGAACCCACCTAATGAGCCTAGGTTTAGCATCTTTCTTTTCCATAAGATATTTTATAGCAACATGATTAATGTGAACAATAACTTTAGAATCAACAATGTAAGATCTGAATTTATCACAAGCAAACACCACTGCTAAGAATTCTTTTTCAGTAGTAGCATAATTTCGTTGAGAACTGTCTAGAGTTTTACTAGCATAATGAATAACATTCAGTTTCTTATCAACTCTTTGTCCTAGAACAACACCAACAACACAATCACTAGCATCACACATAATTTCAAAAGGCAAGTTCCAATCAGGTGGCTGAACAATAGGTGCAGAAATTACAGCTTTCTTGAGTGTTTCAAAGGCTTCTAAGCAATCATCATAAAAAACAAATGGAATACCCTTTTGCAAAAGATTCGTAAGAGGCCTAGAAATTTTAGAGAAGTATTTAATAAACCTCCTATAGAAACCAGCATGACCAAGGAAACTACGAATACCTTTGATATCTTTAGGACATGTCATTTTCTCGATTGCATCAACCTTAGCTTTGACCACCTCAATACCTCTTTTAGAAATTTTATGGCCCAAAACAATACCTTCGTTAACCATAAAGTGGCACTTCTCCCAATTCAAAACAAGATTAGTTTGCTCACATCTCTGCAAAACTCAATCAAGATTGCTTAAACAATCATCAAAAGACTTCCCATAAACAAAAAAGTCATCCATGAAAACTTCAACAATCTTTTCACAAAAGTCAGAGAATATAGCAGTCATACATCTTTGAAAGGTATTAGGTGCGTTGCATAAACCAAAAGGAATACTTCTATAAGCATAAGTTCCAAAAGGGCAAGTAAAATTGGTCTTTTCTTGATCAGGTTGAGAAACATGTATTTGTGAAAAAATAGAATATCCATCAAGGAAGCAAAAATATGTGTGCTTAGATAATCTTTCTAGCATTTGATCAATAAAAGGCAGAGGTTAATGATCTTTTCTAGTTGCTTTGTTTAATTTTCTAAAATAAATTACCATTCTATAGCCTGTAACAACTCTTTGTGGAATAAGTTCATTCTTATCATTAGGAAAAATAGTAATACCTCCTTCCTTAGGGACACAATGAAGAAGACTTACCCATCTAGTATTAGCTATAAGATAGATTATACCTGCTTCCAGAAGTTTTAATATTTCCTTTCTTACCACTTCTTTCATCTTCGGATTTCACCGACGTTGGTGATCAACAATGGGTTTAGCATCAGGTTCCATATTAGTCTTATGCTGGCATAGAGTGGGACTGATGCCCTTAAGATCATCAAGAGTATATCCAATAGCAGCTCGGTGCTTCTTCAAAACTTTTAATAATCTTTCTTCTTCATGTTCTAAAAGGTTAGCACTAATAATAATATGATAAATCTTTTTCTCATCGAGATAAGCATATTTCAAAGTGTCTGGCAATTGTTTTAATTCAAACATAGGATCACCTTTAGGTGGAGGAGGACCTCCTAGAGTTTCAATAGGCAAATTGTGTTTAAGTAGAGGACGTTGTTCAAAGAAATCCTTATCTATTTCACTTCTTTCATGCATATGCATATCATTTTCATGGTCTAGCAAATATTGTTCTAAATGATCAGTAGGAGGCACAACAATAGAAGCAAGACCAATAATTTCATCCTCACTAGGCAATTCTTTTTTATGAGATTTTCTACTAAACTTGGAAACTTGAATTCATGAGACTCATCACCAAAGCTAACACCGACAGTTTGTTTCTCACAATCTATTTTAGCATTAACGATGTTCAAGAAAGGTCTATCAAAGATAATGGGACAAAAGTCATCTTGTGGGGAACCAAGAATAAGAAAATTAGTAGGGTATTTTATTTTCCTACACAAGACTTCAACATCTCTAACAATCCCAAGTGGTGTGATGGTGTCTCTATTAGCAAGTTTAATAGTAACATCTATGTCTTCTATTTCAATGGGTGCTATATCATTCATAATTTCTTGATATAAGGTAAAATGAATAGCACTCACGCTAGCACCTATGTCACATAAACCATGATAACAGTGATCTCATATTTTATCTGAGACAACATGTCTATGTTTATCTTTTTCATCGGGTTTGGCAATTCTAGCTGCTTCATCACATAAGTAAATAACATGCACATCTATATTTTCAACCAGGAGGTCCTTAACCATAGCAACACTAGGTTCTACCTTGATTTGTTCAGCTAGTTTAGCTGTTCTAATATAACTTTTATTGACCACAGTTGAAACTTTAGCATGTTCCTTTATCCTAACAGGAAAAGGTGGTTTTTCAATATAAGCAGTAGGAACAACTGGATCAACATTATAGATTATAGTTTCTTATTTAGCTATTGTTGGTTCTTTAATTTATTCTTTAATAGGTGGGTGATATTTTAACCACTTCTCTTTAGGGAGATCAACATGAGTAGCAAAAGATTCACAAAAGGAAGCTACTATCTCAAAGTTAAGTCCATATTTAGTGCTAAACTTTTGAAAAGCATCGGTATTCATAAAGGATTTAACACAATCAAACTTAAGCTTAATACCCGACTCTTTACGTTCATCGAGTTACCAATCTTTAGAGTTGCGTTTAATTCTTTCCAAAAGATCCCACCGGAATTCAATGGTCTTCTTCATAAAGGAACCAGTACAAGAAGTATCAAGCATGGATCGATCATCATGAGAAATCCAAGCATAAAAATTCTGAATGATAATTTCCTTTGAGAGCTCATGATTGGGGCATGAATATAACATTGACTTAATCCTCCCCCAAGCTAGAGCGATACTTTCTCCTTCACGAGGCCAAAAATTATATATATAATTCCGATCATGATGAACTAGATGCATAGGATAATTATTTGGTGAAACTCCAATTTCAATCGATTCCAATTCCAAGAACCAATATCATCGCATAGCCTATACCATGCCAATGCTTTTCCCTTCAAAGATAAAGGGAAAACCTTCTTGTTAACTTCATCTCCAGGTAAACCTGCAAGCTTAAACAATCCATAAATTTCTTCCACATATATCAAGTGCATATCAGGATGTTTGGTTCCATCTCCTGCATAAGGATTAGCTAGTAGTTGTTCTATCATACCCGAAGGAATTTCATATTAAATATTTTCAATAGGTGCAGTGGGTTGAGGGGTGACTAATTGTGGTTCCGGTCGAGGTGAAAATACCCCGAACAAACCCCTCAAAGGATTGTTTTCCATAGTAACAAGTGACAATAAATTTAAGCATGTAGTAATAATTTTTCCTTACCAATTTCCACTTACCAAGACCGCTTCACTCCCCGGCAACGGCGCCAGAAAAGAGCCTTGATGACCTACAAGTATAGGGGATCAATCGTAGTCCTTCTGATAAGTAAGAGTGTCGAACCCAACGAGGAGCAGAAGGAAATGACAAGTGGTTTTCAGCAAGGTAATGTCTGCAGGGACTGAAATTGTAAGTAACGAGGAGTTTGATAGCAAGATAATTGGTAACGAGCAAGTAACGATAATAGTAACAAAAGTGCAGCAAGGTAACCCAATCTTTTTGAGGCAAAGGACAGGCCAAAATTGTCTCTTATGATAAGCAAGGTGTTCTTGAGGGTACACGGGAATTTCATCTAGTCACTTTCATCATCTTGGTTTGATTTGTGTTCGCTACTTTGATAATTTGATATGTGGATGGATCGGTGCTTTAGGTGCTTTTCTTACTTGAACAAACCTCCACCTTATGATTAACCCCCTCGCAATCATCCGCAACTACGAGAAAAGTATTAAGAATAAATCCTAACCATATCATTAAACTTTTGGATCCAATCGGTCTCTTATGGAATAGCACATAAATTAGGGTTTAAGCTTCTATCACTCTTGCAACCCATCATTTAATAACTACTCCACAATGCATTCCCTTAGGCCCAAATATGGTGAAGTGTCATGTAGTCGACGTTCACATGACTCCACTAAGGGAATCACAACATACATACAATCAAAATGTTGAACACATATAAAATTCACATGATTACTTGCAACAAGATTTCTCCCGTGACCTCAAGAACAAAAATAACTACTTATAAATGATAATCATGCTCAAGATCAGAGGGGTATTAAATAGCATATTGGATCTGAACATATAATCTTCCACTAAATAAACCATGTAATAATCAACTACAAGATGTAATCAACACTACTATTCACCTACAAGTACCAATCTATAGAACCGGTACAAAGATTGAACACAAGAGATGAATTAGGGTTTGAGAGGAGATGGTGCTGTTGAAGATGTTGATGGAGATTGCCCTCCCCAAGATGGGAGAGTTGTTGGTGATGATGATGACGATGATTTCCCCCTTCGGGAGGGAAGTTCCCCTGGCGGAATCACTCCGCCGGAGGGCAAATGTGCTCCTGCCCAAATTCCGCCTCGAGATGGTGGCGCTTCATCCCGAAAGTCCTCTCCTTATTTTTTTCTAGGTCAAAATGACTTCTATACCGGAAGATGGGCACCGGAGGTGGGCTGGGCTAAGCACAACCAGGCGCGCCCTGGTGTCTTGTGCTCACCAAGTGGCCCCCTCCGGTAGTTATTTGCTCAAGTATTTCTTATTTATTCCATAAAAATTCCTCATGAAGTTTCAGCTCATTTGGAGTTGTGCGGAATAGGTAGCCTGACGTAACTTTTCCAGGTCCAGATTTCCAGCTACCGGAATTCTCCTCTTTGTGTGAACCTTGCATATTATGAGAGAAACTACATTAGAATTACTCCAAAAGGCATTATTATGCATAAAAACATTATAAATAACAGTAGATAAACATGATGCAAAATGGACGTATCAGCTCTTAGTTTAATTTCGAATCTATTGTACACACGATGGTTGGCGGACGCTCATGATCGACAGCTGCAGCCCACTGAACAAAAGGGATACATGGCTGCAATTTTTTTGCCCTGCAGGAATCCGCCGCCAACCATCGTCCATGTAGTAGTGCTCGTTTAATTTGGACGATCTATTTGAACTCCTGCATTAAAATTCCCCCATCTTTCAGAGCATTGAATTTAAGTCGTGTGTGCAAGCTCTAGTGGCTGGTCATTATTTGTGGAACTTTAACATGTGTAGCGCCAAACCATGGTACATATGTCCTCATCATCTTTAAACCTTCAAGCTCCTTCCGCACTTGTCTAAACACTTGTCAGACCACCAATCCTGGTTTTGTCGCGGTGTTCTTGCCGCACGCCTCGCTGCTATTACCGTGCGAGTCTTTGACGTACCAGTCGAGTACCCTAGATTACAAATCCCCACCCCTCCCCATCCCCTATAGAGAGCCACCGATCACATCTGATCGATGCCGAGTCCACACTTCCCCCAGATCACTAAGCTATACCCGGACCACGTGTGATAGCAGAAGGATCGAAGCTTGATATTATCAATCTTAAGTTCCAACTTCTCTACTTTTAGGCCATCTCTGACCCCAAGATGAACTTCATGAAGAGCGAAGTGATGGTCATGGGCTACCCGCTTGAAGGGCAATGATGGATTGTGGATAATCTCAACTACAAACTGTTCCTTCCAGATCACCTACTTAGCGGTGCCTGCGAGTGACACTAGGATCCAGAGTAAGGACCTTGATACACTAGTAGAGCAAATCAAGGCTAAGACGGAGCCTTGGCGTGACAGGTTTACCTCAAAGGGGAGTAAAACCATGCTAATTAACTCCCGACAATCTAGTCCCCCCATGTATATGATGGGGATGTACCTCCTCCCTAGGGTGTCCATGGATCCCTTGAGAAGGAGGTATCTCGCTCCATCTGGCAGGGAGTCAACATCCTTAAAAAATACCACATGATGAAATGGGCGGATATCTGCTATCCTGAGGACCAGGAGGTCTTGCATTCTTGACTCTCATCGTATGAATGTTGCTCCAATGTTGAAAATAGGTGTGGAGGATCTTGAGGGATGAAGGAGGATATGACTGCAACTAGTAAAGGTTAAATATTTGCAGAACCGCCTCCTCCTAGCTAGTGACAATGAAGAGGGATCCTAGTTTTGGAAGTCTCACTAGCCGATGAAGCATGGGATCGATATGGGTTCTAGCATCTCCATAGGTGATGGAGAGGGTACTCCATTCGGGCTCGACTAGTGGCTTGGGAGGCGCCTGCTTAAGGATGAGTTTCCCTCGCTATCTGTGATCTACTCAGACAAATCGCCCATAGTGCCCTTGGCTATCTGAATGGAGTCAGAACAACTTGTTCCGATGCACATTTGGGCTAGAAGAACCTATGACATGTGCGGTTGCGGGACATGCTTCCGGCCTCGCTTTCGGATCTCCAGACGTGGTGTCATGGCACCTCAATCGTTCAGGAATTTTCTCTTCCAGGTTGGCTTACCAAAGTCTTTGTTAGTCGCCGACCCTGTCCTAGCTCTCATATCTGGGGAAGGCCCCTTTGCTGCTTAAAATAAAGATTTTTGTTTGACAATTTATCCTGAGTGCCTTCTTTGGGCACCAAGGTGGCCAAACAGGAATGGGCATGGTGAGGCCTTTGCCCCCTTGGTGTTGTGCCTGAGTCTGCACACAATTTTTTTCTTCTTAAAGTGATCGGAACAAATGATCAACAAGTTACAAGAACGATCATATGCGCATCAATCATTCTTGACATCACAAGTACAATGAAAAAGGTTTTCCACTAGCAATGCCTTTAGGAAGAGAATGTCACTCAAGCGTCATCATTGCCAGGTCCAACCACCAAAGGCCAGATCATGGGTTTTCATCAGAATATCCAGTCTAAGAAAATCCGAGCAATGCCTACAACAAAATAACAATACAAAAAGAACATCATTGCCAGATATTAAGGTCAGACCTTAGGTATTCACCCCGAAGCTTGAGACCGGTACTTACCAAATCAAAATCATCATGCATTATTGTCATCACCTTCCGCGATCCCAGTAGCTCCTTGCATAGCACGGTCTTGATGTGAAATGCCACGCAAGTGAAGACATATTCACACGAGCAAGCAATCGAGCCGCGACAAGAACCGGTCGCCAACAAAGCCGCCGAACTGCGAAGGTCACCGTCACACATTTGTGACGGAGACTGAGGGAGGAAGGCAAGAAACCGCGAAAGTCCCAACTCAGGACGCTTCGACAATCCCGCACTATCCTCATGCTCGGTTGCCCTCGTCCGTGGCGGCAGGATCAGCCGGCAAAACGAAGTTGCTATCGAGATTATTGATCGCCCACGTGGTCCTCTGCTACGCGCGTCGGATCTCGCCGATAACGCCATTTTTCCTCAACGAATCCACATCATCTACCCCTCGTGATCTGCTTCCCACCGAGCGATCTTTGTTTCCCGATCCATCCATCGACCTTCGAGTCACCAGCTGCCTCTCTACAAGAGAGCCGACACGTATACAACTGGCGAGGGCGCGCCACCACCACCCTCCGCCCCCCGCGCTGAATTCCCTCCACCCACCACACCCAACTCCGACCGACCGACCGATCTGCAGACGTAATTCGGATAACCTAACCTTAAAGAACAGCATACACGTCACCGTCACTTCGTAAACAGCCGGCCGATCGATCATGGCTTCCTCCCTTAGCCGCTCCGCCTCCCACGGCTCCCCCGCCGCCGCCTCGCCGACGCCCACGCCGAGCTTGCTGCGCCGCTTCAGCCCCGACTTCTGCGCCCTCGCTGCCCTCCGGCCGATCAGGCCGGCCGCCTCCAGCGCCAAATCCCCAAGAGACGCCACGACCTCCACTGAGCAGGAGCAGCAGCTCGCCGCCCCGTGCCGTGGCGCCTGCGAGGAGCCGCCGCCGTCGCCGTCAGCATCCTCGACGATGGATGCGCCGGATTCCGCGGCGCTGCGCGTGGGGATCATCGGGTTCGGCAACTTCGGGCAGTTCATCGCCGGGGGCATCCAGCGGCAGGGCCATGCCGTGCTGGCCACCTCCAGATCCGACTACTCCGACTACTGCGCCGCCCACGGGATTCGCTTCTTCAGGTGACCAACCATGCCAGTCCACCAACCTATCTTTCCTCGATTCATCGGCTGGGATGCAATCGCAAGTGGATCGATCATGCTGTGAAATGCTGACAACAACAGAAGCCTGGAGGCGCTGTGCGAGGAGCAGCCGGACGTGCTGCTGGTTTGCAGCTCCATCCTCTCCACCGAGTCCGTCGTCCGCGCCATCCCCCTCGCCAAACTCCGCCCCGACACCATCGTCGCCGACGTGCTCTCTGTAAAGCAGTTCCCCCGCAACCTCCTCCTCGAGGTACGTACAGATACGAACCTTCAAGCCAAGCCGTACTCGCCATTGATGATCACACTAGTGCCACTACTATTTCTTCTCAAAGCAGCTGTCTCTGGTTGAAATCTCAAAGCAGTGACGTTGAGTTAATGCAGTTTCGGGATCCTGCCAAACATACGGGACCAGCATACGTGTCACTGTACAAACTCTACCCGTGCAGCTGCATTAAGTTTACTCAAATACTACAAAAAATCTGACGTCAAATTTTTAGGCATGGCAATTTATGTTGGCACGAGGATGGTAAATTTAGTTTGTGAGCATGCTATTTTTCTACTAGAAAAATAATCTAAGACTGGACGGATTTGCCGTGCTCGCCAGCTAAACCTGCCATCCTCGGTATGATTCGATTTACCATGCCTAGAAATACGACGTTCACTGAAGATTTAACTCCATGATTGGTCGGTACCATACCGTCAGATCCTACCGCCGGAGTTCGGCATCGTCTGCACACACCCCATGTTCGGGCCGGAGAGCGGAAAGCACGGCTGGAGCAATCTCCCCTTCGTCTACGACAAGGTTCGCGTCGCGGAGGAAGGCGCTCAGAAGGCCAAGTGCGACCGGTTCTTGAGCATCTTCGAGCAGGAGGTCGGGATTTCGGTTTCTTCTCCGCTCTCCAGGATGGTTAACCACAGGGATTACTTCCTGATCAGGACTGACGAAAGGCACGCAATCCTAACCGTTGCTTGCAGGGGTGTCGGATGGTGGAGATGTCGTGCGCGGAGCACGACCGCCACGCTGCGGGAAGCCAGTTCATCACGCACACCATTGGGAGGTGGGCAACAGATTATCCAATCTGAAACAGTCTTACCAGCGTAGGTTATGGTTGGCAGAGCCGAAGTGTTAACTGTTCATTTGTTGTGCGTGTGATGTAGGGTTTTGGCGCAGCTAAACCTCCAGTCCACACCGATCAACACCAAGGGCTACGAGACCCTTCTGCAACTGGTAAGCAGTGCAGAGTGAAATGCAAGAAAAATGACACTAGTACCCTTTTTGGTTCTTGAGAGCCTGTTGTTAACCGATCATATTTGCCGCCTTTTCGCAGACGGAGAACACGGTGAGCGACAGTTTTGATCTATACTACGGGCTCTTCATGTACAATGTGAACGCCACAGAGCAGGCAAGTTGTTGTACTCATATCACGCACCGTCCTTTTCTTCTTCTGAAATAAATGTTAAAACGCCGTCTGAATCTCCAAAATATCATGTGCAGATGGACAAATTGGACAGGGCGTTTGAGAAGGTGAAGCAGATGCTGTACGGCAGGCTGCATGGTGTGCTGCGGAAGCAGATCGTAGAGAGGGTCCCCATGCCCGGAGCCCCGTTGTTGGGATCGAGAGAAGCCAAGGACAGCCCTGCTGCGAGCAGAGAAGAGATGAAGCACCTATCCCCTCGGGTTGCTGATGTACCCTCCCCTTGTCATACGTTTTCCCCGGTGGCTTTCAGCACCGTAAAATGTTAAATCTGTGTCTTTTCTCGCCGTTGTGATCTAAATGAAAAAACATGAAATTTGTTTTTCAGGGAAATTTTGGAGTAAGAGATAGATAAACAATTGAATTTTTTAAAAATTACTTATTTCTGTTTTGGGATTTATTTTTCAATAGGACCTTCTTTTTTGGAGCGAACGATCGAATATTCTCCTATTGCTTCTTATTTTAACGGATTGTATTCCATATGGAATAAGAGAAAAAGAAAAGCATTCCACGACTTCCCGAGTGGCTGTTAAAATTAAAAAAAAGCTCTTCCTTGAATTTACTTTATTCTCATTTCATTTTCAAACTCCAACCAAAGTAGATTCAAATACAAGTCACTTCGAGTTCTGTCTTCTGCCTTTCCCTGTTTCATCTCGTAAAGTTCCATGCTTGCAGTTTGGTCAAGAAAGTTAGACCTAATTCTACAAACTGAGACAAGGATTAATTGCAAATTATGAAAGGATAGATTTGACATATAGAACTCTCTAAAACCACTAAGGCAGTAGATTTTCGATTGAGCTTCGTTTTTTAGATGGGCTTCAATTTTGATTCTGACAACGTACTGGAGCTATACCTCGCTCCTAATAATTTCTAATAGGTTCTCACCTCTCGCGTCCTCGTGTTTGGGCCGGCCCAGTAATCAGGTTTCACGTTCGCTCACTCAGATGGCTGCTCAGATCGCTCTGTAGCGACAAATGGCTGCTCAGAAGAACCAACATGTTCATGATATGCAATGACATGGCACGGCAAGGGCAAGACAAGCAATGACTACACATTAAGTTGCATATCAACGGAACTTCATGTTTCTGAAATGGTTCAATTCCGTTTAGTTACACAACAATATTAAATATTATTCAACATGACAAGGGGGTGAAGCGGAAGTAAACTACAGTATCTATCTAGTCTCTTTAAATGGGGTATAAAACCTATACATATAATTTCCTAAATTACCACATGACGATTAAATGCAGTATTTTATTGTTGGTTAACAGGAAAATTAAGTGCACCATTGCAATCAACACATTTTTCTGGTCCAATTATACATATATATATATATATATATATATATATATATATATATATATATATATATATATAATGTTTCTCCATCCGGGTATGGTTACAAAGTTACAATTATCATACGTTCCGGGAGTTTTCTGCAAAATAGAATTTTTTTTGCGGGGTTAAAAGGATTTCATTGCTCAACTGTTGGAATATTCGCTCCTACATAGCAGAGGAACGTCTGCAGGTCCAGAGCGCAACCAAACTGCAGTTCGGCCCTCTGATTGTCCGAAAGCAGCAAGTGTGTGGCTAATAACGTTCTGATTCCTACTTACATGAGCAATAGAGATATCCCTTTCACCAAAGAGCCTTTTAATATCCTGAACTATCATTCTATGTGGCGATCTGTCAAGGGTAGGCGACTTGATCAACTTGACTGCATCCATGCAGTCCATATCGATGTCTACCGGGCGAGTAGACCTTTGTAGAGCAAGGCTTAATCCCTCCTGACATGCCAACAACTCAGCCTGGAGCGGTTCGGAACAATGCAAGATAGAACGACAAGCGGAGAAGATAATGTTGCCATCATTATCACGTAGGATCATATTGGCTCCTGCTAATCCACCATCGTTATCAACGAACGACCCGTCAACATTCAACTTCACGCGACCGGCCGGCGGGGCAGACCATTGGACTGTGGCTGCATATTGCGTTGCTGTATTTATCATTGTAGAACTATACCCAATCGGCGGCGGCACCATCTTCCCTTTGATGATGTCAGTGGTTGGAAAATGATTGATGCATCGAAGAGATTCATCATAGCTTCAATTGGAGGTGGTAGCTTATGGTGTACTATTTCATTACGTACATGCCAACTCCTCCACAGCACCATCAACACATGCATGCGATCATCTTCATTTAGTTTATACAGAAGATCAAAAAGCCACTCAGGGCATGTATTCCTCATTGAAGCTAAGTCCGGCAGTAGCCATTTTTCCTGCATGGCGTTCCACAAAGCAACAGCCAATGGGCATCTACAGAATGTATGGAACGTGTCCTCCGGTTCCATCGCACACAGTGGACAAAGGTTAGACACCTCAAGTTTCGGTGATTTTTTATTCACCCAAGTAGCCAGTGAATTTGTGACCAAACACCATGCAAAGATACGCATCTTTGATGGAGCAGGGCACCTCCATATAAGTGTCCAAATGGCACGTCGCCCGTCCGGTGCCCTACTCGATGCGACTGTAGTCTGACGGTGAATCTCATCATATGATAGACGATAAGCACTCCGGACTGTGAACGATCCAGAACGCTCAGGCGCCCAAGCGATAATATCTCTGTCCAACCGTAGCACCACCTTGATCTTCATAATTTCCATGACATCTACTGACATGAAATGTTGATTAAGTAGTTGCACATTTCAATTTCCTCGGTCGTCCAGGAGCTCGCTAACACGCCGAAGGTGGCAGCCCCTGGGGTGATATTGGCAACCTCGCAAGTGGATGTGGTATCCACTGGTCACGCCAAATACGTACAGAAGCACCATCACAAATGCGCCAAATTAGACCTTTCTTGAGAAGCTCAAGACCGTGGACAATAGACTGCCACGTCTGGGATGAGTTGCCCGAAAATACCGTATCTTCCAGACGTCCCGCCGGGTAATATCTTGCTTTGAGCACCTGCGCACATAAACTGTCAGGGTAAGCAATAAGACGCCAAGCCTGTCTAGCCAGAAGTGCCTGATTGAAGAGTCTGAAATCACAGAACCCCATGCCGCCTTGCACTTTCGGTTTAATCAATGTATCCCATGCACGCCAATGTGTCTTCCTCTTCTCCTCCTTGGCCCCCCACCAAACATTGCGTACCATGCGAGTAAGATCATCACAAACACTCCGGGGCAAACGGAAAACCCCCATGATATATGTAGGTAGGGACTGTGCAACCGCCTTAATGAGAATTTCTTTGCCCCCTTGTGACGCCGCTTCTCCCCACTGTAAGATACGCTTAGTAAGTTGCTCTTGTAGATTTTGAAACTTGCCCTTCGACATTCTACCAGATGGTGTGGGGAGACCGAGATACTTATCGTCGAAATCCCACCGTCTGAACCTGCAAGGTATGCACAACCTCATGCTTGTCGTTGTCACCACAACATGGGCCAAATAAAATAGAACATTTTGCCGGGTTAATGAATTGTCCTGTGGTGCGCTCATAAATAGCCAGTACATCTCCCACCTGGGTAGCTTCTTCCTGAGTAGCACAGAAAAACATTAATGTGTTGTCTGCGAATAGGAGGTGTGAGATACTTGGCGCCCTTGGACACACATGAATAGGAGAAATCCTTCCTTGTCTGACCATCTGTTTCAAAATAGCATCAAGTCCATCAGCGAGGTTACACAAATAGAATTTAATAGAGAAATAACGAGTGTACTGTTCTACTCGGGCCTAAACTGGGCACAGGCCGCACAGGGGCGGGCTACGGCTAAAACAACGGCACATGCAACAGATAACCGAGGTCCCTGCCATGGCCCAAGAACTCGAGCATCTATAACTCGCTCGAAGCGATAGATAGCGACAGACCTACGTGCGCTAGGCTCAACAGGAAAAAGGTGCGGTCCGAAGATTTAGAGCATCTCCAGCCGGACACCCCAAACTCACCTCAAACGTCCGGGCGGACGGCCTGGTCACGGAATCTCAACCCAGACGGGCGCCTCAAACGGGCCTCAAACGTCTGGGCTGATCAGCAGCCCTCATATCCGGCCCAAATATGAGGCAGATATGGCGGCGCCCGGGCGGGTCAGGGCGGGTCCGCTGACCCCGCTGCAAGTCGTAGCGGTCCCACTTGCAGCCACAGAAACTCTGTCATCTCTCATTAGTGCACCCAAATTTTAGTACCACATCGCCGCGCGGCGCATGTCGGTAAGCCTCTCTGTTGCTGTATAGGTCTATCAATTCTTACTGCATGAGCGAGATAACTTGGCACTACACTGCATTTCATTAACTGATGATTGTTCATCGAGTGTTCAAGTTCGTGTCGTTCATGCTTTGATACCATGACTACAATGATAATAGATTTTAATTTTTATCAACACATTGTGATTCATAAAAGGTAATATTAACATGAATATTTCCCTTGTCAAGGAGATAGACCCTGACTATAAATCTTCTATGTGATAAACATAGAAAATTCATAATGACAATCTTTCTTTAAGGATGCAATGATGTCAGAAGCTTATCGCTTTTGGACGAGCCGGCTATTTAAGCCGGTCGACTAGCTCATCACGCGATGAGGTAAAACTAATACGGGTGTGAAAATCTTAAGTACGAGCAAATTTCGTTGTGTTTTGACAGCCCAGCCGGCCCAAGATGGACGGAGTGCTCATCGTGCATGACCCTGCATATAATAGATGTTTTAAAAATAAGATGTGTAGATCCTAAAAAAGAAGAAAAACAGGACATGTAATTGTAAATGGTAAAATTTGAGGCCCGTCCAGTCACCGTTCGCGGGCTCGTCCTCAGACGTTTGAGGACGTTTGAGGGCCCAAATCTGCAATATACGGCTGCATACATAATCAGTCTCTCCCCCTAAAAGAAAAAGCAATCTGTCGAAAGTGTGCGTGAGGGTTCGCATTTCTACTGTGTTTCTTGAAGAAAAAGGTTGCGTAAAATTTCGTGTTCCAAACATAGGCTTCAACGTCTTATATAGAGCACCCGCAAAAAAAAAAAGGTCCTATACAGAGCAGCTGGACAGAGCTATACACAAGAGATCGACGTATGTACACGCTGCGGAGGCCGATTTTTGGTAGGCATCGGAGCAAGCATCACATGACGGAGCAGGCGGTGGGGTTGTCGTCGCTGAAGTAGCTCCGCGCGTCGTTGGACTGCTCGTGGTGGTACCCGTGGAGGTCCGAGTCGTAGTAGCCATGGACGTGGTAGTTGTACGAGCTGGCGCTGCCGTGCTGCGCCGCCGGCGCCGGGTACCCTCCGTGCGGGATGCTGTTGTAGTAGCGGTGCGCGTGGGCGGCGGCGGCGGGCTTGGCCTGGTAGGAGTGGTAGTAGGCCGGCTGCGCGTGAGCGTAGGCGTGGGCGTGGTGGTACCCCGGGTCGTACGCCGACGGCCACAGCACGGCGAGCTTCCCCGTGCGCCGCGCCGCGCGCAGCACCTTCTTCTGGCTCGCCGTGCCCGTCACCGTCACCTTGTCCCGCGCTCGGTCCACGTCCACATAGTGCACGCCTGCACAACACAACCACAAAATTATCAGGACATGTCTCCTGTGCATCGCTCGACGCAGAGGCCGGGAGCAATCTCTGATACCACAATCATGATGAGAAATTCCTCGGATAGCATACCTTGAAGCCTGAGAAGGGCCTTCCTCACGTTGTCCTCGCAGCCGTCGCAGTCGATGTTCATCTGCATCTCCACGATCTGCACGCAACACAAGGTTTCTCAAGAATTTAGCACTAGACCATGTCGATAATTTAGCCGTGGATAAAGGCAGACAGCCAGGTGCAAGAACTTACCGTCATGGCTGATTGCTCTTGAAGACAAAAGTCGAGCTCCTTTCTAACTCGGAGTGCTTTGCTAGGACAATGTATGGCTGTATATAACGGCCGGAAGGAGATGACAATGTATGGATATTTCCTTTTTCAGGTCAAGTCAGCTCGCCGATAGACGAAGATATCTACTACCAGCTGCAAGTTGCACCAGTAGTGCGTACTATATATATGTAGTGACAGTGGATGGTTTATTATTTGCAATGTAATTTCGGTGCTGCTGTTGGCCGGCCTCTGCATCATGAAAGCGACGTGGCAACTAGTCATAACGTTTTGTCTGGCACTGCCATGACGACGCGGAGCGGTGAATGGCCTGGTAGTTGCGTGATAGTTTTGCGGATGCTGTAGAGCGACCCATCGAGTTTGTTAAGCTGACCTAGAGTAGTGACGATATTTTTTGAGGAATAAGCAGTGCCAATATGGGTCAGCACGATGCAAGTTGAACAAATGGAAAAGCCGATTGTCAGGTGAAATATCAAGTGATGTGCTGCGCTGGACGTGGGCTCAAATGAGCTCGGGCGAACAGTAAAAATCGAAAAACATTAAAAAATTGTTTTAAAAAGATTCAGATTTTTTGAACAATTATTAAATGTTTTTTGAGTTACTGTAGATGGGGATTTTCGTGCTGCGCCTCCTTTTTCTTCCGGGAAATACTTATGTACATCTTAAGGCCTCTTTTGGTTCATAGGATAGGATTATCATAGGAATAGGAATCTTGTAGGAAATGAGATGACATGTATCTCAAATCCTATGAGTAGGAATAGGAAACAAGATGTCATTTGGTTGACATCAAAGGAATTTTTCCATTAAGTCTATGCTCTTTTTTATTTTCCTATGAAATGTGGATGATAGGAACCAATCCTATGTTGGAATAGGAATCCATTCCTATGAACCAAAGGCCTCTAAAGGAAAAAATCCTATAAGAATCATATCCTCTAGAATTCCTGTGAAATTCCTCTAAACCAAAGGAGGCCTAAAACCTGACACAAAGTTGTTGATGCTTTCTACTTTCTCCGTCTTAAAATAAGTGACTCAACTTTATACTAGCTTACAAAGCTAGTATAAAATTGAGTATTTACTTTTCATGTAAGAGTCAATAATGTTTTTCTCTATTCCTTTTTTATTTTTATTTTTGCAAGCATCATGTGGCGGGAAAAAAATCTAGGCATATATATCCAGTTGGACATGAGTGATCATGAGTTATTATTATTGACATTACCCTTGAGGTAAATGAGTTGGGAGGCGAAACTATAAGCCCCTATATTTCTATGTGTCTGACCGAAACTTTTGCTCCATATATATGTCGTGAGTGTCAGCAATCATAGCAGACTAAATGATAATTGAGTATATGGACTTGATAAACAAAAGCTCTTACATGAGACCCTTCCTGAAAATATGATGAATTGTAATTGCCTTGTTGACTGAGAACATAGTTTGCTAGTTTTCAAGAAAGTTTATGCTTTATGCTTCGTTATTGTGATGAATTGTAACTTGATCATGAGAAATTTTATGATGATATATTGTTGCTATGATAATGACCGTAATGCTACTATGTCCGTATTTTGTTTTTATCGACACCTTTCTCTCTAAACATGTGGTCATGATTATCGACATCGGTTTTCGCTTGAGGACAAGCGAGGTCTAAACTTGGGGAGTTGATACGTCTATTTTGCATCATGTTTTCGTACTGTTATTTATAATGTTTTTATCAATATAATACTTTGTGGTGCAATTCTAATGCATTTTCTCTCTTAATTTGCAAGAATTACATGAAGAGGGAGATTGCCGACAGACGGAATTCTGAACTTTAAAAGCTATATCAGAGATACCTATTCTACACAACTCCAAATGAGCTGAAGTTTCATAGAAAATTATTTTGGAATATAAAAAATACCAAAGAA
This sequence comes from Triticum aestivum, assembly GCF_018294505.1. NCBI lineage: Eukaryota > Viridiplantae > Streptophyta > Magnoliopsida > Poales > Poaceae > Triticum > Triticum aestivum. The sequence goes on along the minus strand of NC_057812.1, from coordinate 511,950,738 downwards.
AAGAAATACCAGAGGGCTTGTGGGGCCCCTAGCTGGCCTTCGAGACCCATCTTATCCTATCTGATGTCATTTTCGAAAAAAAATCAAGAGAAGACTTTCGGGATGAAGCGCCGTCATCTCGAGGCGGAACCTAGGCAGGAGCACTTTTGCTCTCCGACGGAGCGATTCCGCCCGGGATACTTTCCTCCGGGAGGGGGAAATCGAGGCCATTGATGTTGGGAAACATAGCATGCAATTTTAAAAAAAATTCCTACACTCACGCAAGATCTATCTAGGAGATGCATAGCAACGAGAGGGGGGAGTGTGTCCACGTACCCTCGTAAAATGAAAGCAGAAGCGTTTGACAACGCAGTTGATGTAGTCGAACTTCTTCTAGCTCCGACCGATCAAGCACCGAACGTACGACACCTCCGAGTTCTGCACACGTTCAGCTCGATGACGTCCCTCGCCTTCTTGATCCAGTAAGGTGTTGAGGTAGTAGATGAGTTCCGTCAGCACGACGTGGTGACGGTGATGGTGAAGTGATCCACGCAGAGCTTCACCTAAGCACTATGAAGATATGACCGGAGGCATAAACTATGGAGGGGGGCACCTCACACGGCTAACTATGAAGATATGACCGGTTTCCCAAGTGGCGCCCCACTCTTTCCATGTATGCATGAAGGGGAAGGAAAGAGGGGAGGGTGAGGGAAGGAAGTGGGAATCCGAATTCACACTTTCCTTTCCATTCCCCCCTTTCCTTCTCCTCCTCCTATGGCCCTATAGGGCGCACCAGACCCTTGTGGGCTGGTGTGTTCCTTCACAAGGCCCATATAGCCCATAGAATTGCCGGGGGCACCCGAAACACCTTCTGATGACCCGATAAGTACCCGATACCCTCTGGAACACTTCCGGTGTTCGAATACCATCGTCCTATATATATATATCCTATATATATATCAATCTTTACCTCTCAACCATTTAGAGACTCCTCGTCATGTCCGTGATCTCATCGGGGACTCGAAACAACATTTAGTCACCAAATCACATAACTCATATAATTCAATATCGTCATCGAACGTTAAGTGTGCGGACCCTACGGGTTCGAGAACTATTTAGACATGACCAGGACACCTCTCCGGTCAATAACTAATAGCGGAACCTGGATGCTCATATTGGCTCCTACATATTCTACGAAGTTCTTTATCAGTCGAACTGTTATGACAACATACATTATTCCCTTTGTCATCGGTATGTTACTTGCCCGAGATTCGATCATCGGTATCCTCATTCCTAGTTCAATCTCGTTACCGGCAAGTCTCTTTACTCGTTCCGTAATACATCATCTTGCAACTAACTCATTAGTCACTTTGCTTACAAGGCTTCTCATGATGTGCACTACCCCAGAGATACCTCTCCGATATTCAGAGTGACAAATCCTAATCTCGATCTATGCCAACCCAACAAACACCTTCGGAGATGCTTGTAGAGCATCTTTATAATCACCCAGTTACATTGTGACGTTTGATAGCAGACAAGGCTTTCCTCTGGTATCCGGGAGTTGTATAATCTCATAGTCGAAGGAATATGTATTTGACATGAAGAAAGCAATGACAACTCATGTCCATGGTTAGGAGACATTAACCATCTTTGATCAACGAGCTAGTCAAGTAGAGGCTCACTAGGGACACAGTGTTTGTCTATGTATCCACACATGTATTTAGGTTTCCGATCAATACAATTCTAGCATGAATAATAAACATTTATCATGAATAAGGAAATATAAAATAATAACTTTATTATTGCCTCGAGGGCATATTTCCTTCAGTCTCCCACTTGCACTAGAATCAATAATCTAGTTCACATCACCATGTGATTTAACACCAATAGTTCATATCGCCATGTGACTAATACCAAAAAGGGTTTACTAGAGTCAATAATCTAGTTCACATCATCATGTGATTAACACCCAAAGAGTACTAAGGTGTGATCATGTTTTGCTTGTGAGAGAGGTCCAGTCAACGGGTCTGCCACATTCAGAACCGTATGTATTTTGCAAATTTCTATGTCTACAATGCTCTGCATGGAGCTACTCTAGCTAATTGCTCCCAGTTTTAATATGTATCCAGATTGAGACACTGAGTCATTCAGATCAGTGCCAAAGCTTGCATCGATATAACCCTTTACGACTAACTCTTTATCACCTCCATAACCGAGGAACATTTCCTTAGTCCTCTTAAGTAACTAAGGATAATTTTGCCCGATGTCCAGTGATCTACTTCTGGATCACTATTGTACCCCCTTGCCAAACTCATGGCAAGGTACACAATATGTCTGGTACACAGTATGACATACTTTATAGAACCTATGGCTGAGGCATAGGGAATGACTTTCATTCTCTCTCTATCTTCTACCGTGGTCGGGCTTTGAGTCTTACTCAACTTCACACCTTGCAATATAGGCAAGAACCCTTTCTTTGACTGATACATTTTGAACTTCTTCAAAATCTTGTCAAGGTATGTGCTTTGTGGAAGTTCTATTAAGCGTCTCGATCTATCCCTATAGATCTTGATTCCTAATATGTAAGTAGGTTCACCGAGGTCTTTCATTGATTTTTTTTATTCAAGTATCCTTTTATGCTATCCAGAAATTCTATATCATTTCCAATCAACAATATGTCATCCACATATACTATCATAAATGCTACAGAGCTCCCACTCACTTTCTTGTAAATATAGGCTTCACCATAAGTCTGTATAAAACCATATGCTTTGATCACCTTATCAAAGCGTATATTCCAACTCTGAGATGATTGCACCAGTCCATAGATGGATCGTTGGAGCTCGCACACTTTGTTAGCACCTTTAGGATTGACAAAAACCTTCTGGTTGCATCATATACAACTCGTCTTTGATATCCATTAAGGAATGCAGTTTTTTTTACATCCATTTGCTAGATTTTATAATCATAAAATGTGGCAATTGCTAACATGATTCGGACAGACTTAAGCATCGCTACGGGTGAGAAAGTCTCATCGTAGTCAACTCCTTGAACTTTGTCGAAAACCTTTTGCGACAAATCGAGCTTTGTAGATAGTGACATTACTATCAGCGTCAGTCTTCTTCTTGAAGATCCATTTATTCTCAATGGCTTGCCGATCATCGGGCAGTCCACCAAAGTCCACACTTTGTTCTCATACATGGATCATATCTCAGATTTCATGGCCTCAAGCCATTTATTGGAATCTGAGCTCATCATAGCTTCTTCATAGTTCGTAGGTTCGTCATGGTCTAGTAACATGACTTCCAGAATAGGATTACCGTACCACTCTGGTGCGGATCGTGCTCTGGTCGACCTATGAGGTTCAGTAGTAACTTGATCTGAAGTTTCATTATCATTATCATTAGCTTCCTCTCTAGTTTGTGTGCGCATCACGAGAACAGTTTTCTGTGATGAGCTACCTTCCAATTCGAGAGAAGATACAATTACCTCATCAATTTCTACTTTCCTTCCACTCACTTCTTTCGAGAGAAACTCCTTCTCTAGAAAGTTTCCATTCTTGGTAACAAATATCTTGCCTTTGGATTTGTGGTAGAAGGTGTACCCAATTGTTTCCTTAGGGTATCCTATGAATACACACTTCTCCAATTTGGGTTCGAGCTTATCAGGCTGAAGCCTTTTGACATAAGTGTCGCAACCCCAAACTTTAAGAAACAACAGCTTGGGTTTCTTGCCAAACCACAGTTCATACGGTGTCGTCTCAACGGATTTAGACGGTGCCCTATTTAACGTGAATGCAGCTATCTCTCATCCATAACCCCAAAACGATAGTGGTAAATCGGTAAGAGGCATCATTGAATGCACCATATCTAATAAAGTACGATTACGACATTCGGAAACACCATTATGCTATGGTGTTCCAGGTGGCGTGAGTTGTGAAACCATTCCACATTGTTTTTAGTGAAGGCCAAACTCGTAACTCAAATATTCGCCTCCACGATCAGATCGTAGAAACTTTATTTCTTGTTACGATGATTCTCCACTTCACTCCGAAATTCTTTGAACTTTTCAAATGTTTCAGACTTGTGTTTCATTAAGTAGATATACCCATATCTGCTTAAATCATCTGTGAAGGTCAGAAAATAACGATACCCGCTGCGTGCCTCAACACTCATTTGACTGCATACATCGGTATATATTATTTCCAATAAGTCATTGGCTCGCTCCATTGTTTTGGAGAACATAGTTTTAGTCATTTTGCCCATGAGGCATGGTTCGCAAGTATGAAATGATTCGTAATCAAGTGATTCCGAAAGCCCATCTGCATGGAGTTTCTTCATGCGCTTTACACCAATATGACCTAAATGGCAGTGCCACAATTATGTTGCACTATCATTATCAACTTTGCATCTTTTGGCATCAATATTATGAATATGTGTATCACTACAATCGAGATTCAACAAACCATTCACGTTGAGTGTATGAACATAGAAGGTTTTATTCATTTAAACAGAACAACAATTATTCTCTGACTTAAATGAATAACTGTTGAAATAAACATGATCCGATCATATTCATGCTCAACGCAAACACCAAATAACATTTATTTAGGTTCAACACTAATCCTGAATGTAGAGGGAGTGTGCGATGGTGATTGTATCAAACCTTGGAATCACTTCCAACACACATCGTCACCTCGTCCTTAACTAGTCTATATTCATTCTGCAACTCTTGTTTCGAGTTACTAATCTTAGCAACTGAACCGGTATCGAATACCCAGGGGTTGCTACGAAGACTAGTAAAGCACACATCAGTAACATGTATATCAAATATACCTTTGTTCACTTTGCCATCCTTCTTATTCGCCAAGTATCTGGGGCAGTTCCGCTTCCAGTGACCATTCCCTTTGCAGTAGAAGCACTCAGTTTCAGGCTCGGGTCTAGCTTTGGGCTTCTTCCCGGGAGTGGCAACTTGTTTGCCATTCTTCTTGAAGTTCCCTTTCTTTCCCTTGCCCTTTTTCTTGAAACTAGTGGTCTTGTTAATCATCAACACTTGATGTTCTTTCTTGATTTCTACCTTCGCCGATTTCAGCATCGCGAAAAGCTTGGGAATCGTTTTCGTCATCCCTTGCATATTATAGTTCATCACGAAGTTCTAGTAACTTGGTGATAGTGACTAGAGAACTTTGTCAATCAGTATCTTATCTGGAAGATTAACTCCCACTTGATTCAAGCGATTGTACTACCCAGACATTTAGAGCACATGCTCACTGGCTAAGCTATTCTCCTCCATCTTGTAGGCAAAGTATTTGTCAGAGGTCTCATACCTCTCAACACAAGCATGAGTCTGAAATACTAATTTCAACTCTTGGAACATCTCATATGCTCCATGGCGTTCAAAACATTTGAAGTCCCGGTTTTAAGACGTAAAGCATGGTGCACTAAACTATCAAGTAGTCATCATATCGAGCTTGCCAGATGTTGATAACGTTTGCATCTGCTCCTGCAATAGGTCTGTCACCTAGCAGTGCATCAAGGACATAATTCTTCTGTGCAGCAATGAGGACAATCCTTAGATCACGGACCCAGTCCGCATCATTGCTACTATCATCTTTCAACTTATTTTCTCTAGGAACATATCAAAAATAAGGGAGCTATATCGCGCGCTATTGCTCTACAACATAGATTTGCAAATACTAGCAGGACTAAGTTCATGATAAATTAAGTTCAATTAATCAAATTACTTAAGAACTCCCACTTAGATAGACATCCCTCAAGTCATCTAAATGTTATGTGATCCAAATCAACTAAACCATGTCCAATCATCACGTGATATGGAGTAGTCATCAATGGTGATTATCTCTATGTTGATCATATTTACTATATGATTCACGTTTGACCCTTCGGTCTCCAGTGTTCTGAGGCCATGTCTGTACATGCTAGGCTCGTCAAGTTTAACCCGAGTATTCCGCGTGTGCAAAACTGTCTTGCATCCGTTGTATGTGAATGTAGAGTCTATCACACCCGATCATCACGTGGTGTCTCAACACGACGAACTGTCGCAACGGTGCGTACTCAGGGAGAACACTTATACCTTGAAATTTTAGTTAAGGGATCATCTTATAATGCTACCGTCGTACTAAGCAAAATAAGATGCATAAAATATAAACATCACATGCAATCAAAATATGTGACATGATATGGCCATCATCACTTGTGCTTTGGATCTCCATCTCCAAAGCATCGTCATGATCTCCATTGTCGCTGGATCGACACCTTGATCTCCATCGTAGCGTCGTGGTCGTCTCACCAACTATTGCTTCTACAACTATCACTAATGCATAGTGATAAAGTAAAGCAATTAAATGGCGTTTGCATTTCATACAATAAATAGATAACCGTAAGGCTCCTGCCGGTTGCCGATAACTTTTACAAAACATGATCATCTCATACAATAACGTATATCACATCATGTCTTGACCATATCACGTCACAACATGCCCTGCAAAAACAAGTTAGACGTCCTCTACTTTGTTGTTGCAAGTTTTACGTGGCTGCTATGGGCTTCTAGCAAGAACCGTTCTTACCTACTCATCAAAACAACAATAGTGATTTATCAAGTTTGCCGTTTTAACCTTCAACAAGGACCGGCCGCAATCAAATTTGATTCAACTAAAGTAGGAGAAACAGACACCCGCCAGCCACCTTTATGCAAAACTAGTTGCATGTCTGTTGGTGGAACCGGTCTCATGAACGTGGTCATGTAAGGTTGCTCCAGGCCGCTTCATCCAACAATACCGCCGAATCAAAATAAGACATTGGTGGTAAGCAGTATGACGATCACCGCCCACAACTCTTTGTGTTCTACTCGTGAATATCATCTACGCATAGACCTGGCTCATGATGCCACTGTTGGGAAACGTAGCATGCAATTTCAAAAAAATTCTTACGCTCCCGCAAGATCTATCTAGGAGATGCATAGCAACGAGAGGGGAGAGTGTGTCCACTTACCCTCGTAGAACGAAAGCGGAAGCGTTTGACAAGCGGTTTATGTAGTCGAACTTCCTCTAGCTCCGACTAATCAAGCACTGAACATACGGCACCTCCGAGTTCTGCACATGTTCAGCTCGGTGACGTCCCTCGCCTTCTTGATCCAGCAAGGTGTCGAGGTAGTAGATGAGTTCCATCAGCACGACAGTGTGGTGACAATGATGGTGAAGTGATCCGTGCAGGGCTTCGCCTAAGCACTATGAAGATATGACCGGAGGCATAAACTATGGAGGGGGGCGCCACACATGGCTAACAATTGTTGGTGTGTGTTCTAGGCGCCCCCTCCCCATGTATATATAGGTGGAAGGGGAGGAGAGGAAGCCAAGGGGTGCCCCAAGTAGGATCCGAAAATCCTACTTGGGGTTTCTCAAGTGGCGCCCCCTCTTTCCATGTATGCATGAAGGGGAAGGAAAGAGAGGGGGTGAGGGAAGTGGGGATCCTAATTCACACTTTCCTTTCCCTTCCCCCCTTTCCTTCTCCTCCTCCTATGGCCCTATAGGGAGCACCAGCCCCTTGTGGGCTATTGTGTTCCTTCACAAGGCCCATATTGCCATAGGATTGCCGGGGGCATCCAAAACACCTTTCGGTGACCCAGATAAGTACCCGATACCCTTCGGAACACTTTCGGTGTCCGAATACCATCGTCCTATATATCTATCTTTACCTATCGACCATTTTGAGACTCCCCATCATGTCCATGATCTCATCCGGGACTCCGAACAACATTCGGTCACCAAATCACATAACTCATATAATTCAATATCGTCATCGAACGTTAAGCGTGCGGACCCTACGTATTCGAGAACTATGTAGATATGACCGAGACACCTCTCCGGTCAATAACCAATAGCGGAACCTGGATGCTCATATTGGCTCCTACATATTCTACGATGATCTTTATCGGTTGAACCGTTATGACAACATACGTTATTCCCTTTGTCATCGGTACGTTACTTGCCCAAGATTCAATCGTGGTATCCTCATACCTAGTTCAATCTTGTTACCGACAAGTCTCTTTACTCGTTCCGTAATACATCATCCTGCAACTAACTCATTAGTCACTTTGCTTGCAAGGCTTCTCATGATGTGCATTACCGAGAGGGCCCAGAGATACCTCTCCGATATTTGGAGTGACAAATCCTAATCTCGATCTATGCCAACCCAACAAACATCTTCGGAGATACTTGTAGAGCATCTTTATAATCACCCCGTTATGTTGTGACATTTGATAGCACACAAGGTGTTCCTATGCTATCCGGGAGTTGCATAATCTCATAGTCGAAGGAATATGTATTTGACATGAAGAAAGTAATAGCAATAAAACTGAACGATCATAATGCTAAGCTAACAGATGGGTCTTGCCCATCACATCATTCTCCTAATGATGTGATCCCGTTATCAAATGACAACTCATGTCCATGGTTAGGAAACCTTAACCATCTTTGATCAACGAGCTAGTCAAGTAGAGGCTCACTAGGGACATGGTGTTTGTCTATGTATCCACGCATGTATTTAGGTTTCCGGTCAATACAATTCTAGCATGAATAATAAACATTTATCATGAATAAGGAAATATAACATAACAACTTTATTATTGCCTCTAGGGCATATTTCCTTCAATTGACATCACCAATGATCCTCTCATCGTGGGAGGACCAATCTTCATCAACATTTTCACCAGCACCATCTCATCTCAAACCCTAGTTCATCTCTTGTATTCAATCTTTGTCTCGAAACCTCATATAGGTACCCGTGGGTTACTAGTAGTGTTGATTACATCTTGTAATTTATGCTAGTTGGTTTATTTGGTAGACGATTATATGTTCAGATCCTTGATGATATTCAATACCCCTTTGATCTTGGACGTGAATATGATTTGTGAGTAGTTACTTTTGTTCTTGAGTACATGGGAGAAGTCTTGTCATAAGTAATCATGTGAATTTGGTATCCGTTCGATATTTTAATGATATGTATGTTGTTGCTTCCTTTACGGGTGTCGTGTGAACGTCGACTAGATGACACTTCACCATACTTGGTCCTAAGGGAAGGCATTATGGAGTACTAATTAGATGATGAGTTACTAGAGTGACAGAAGCTTAAACTCTAGTTTATGCTCTATTTCATAAGGGGCTGATTTGGATCCATATGTTTCATGCTATGGTTTGATTTATCTTAATTCTTCTTTCATAATTGCGGATGCTTGCAAAACGGTTAATCATAAGTGGGAGGCTTGTCCAAATAAGATAAACATCCAAGCACCGGTCTACCCACATATCAATTATCAAAATAGCAAACGCGAATCAAACAAACATGATGAAAATGACCAGATGAAATTCTCGTGTGTCCTCAAGATAACTTTGCTTGCTATAAGAGACCGTTCCAGCCTGTCATTTGCTATGAAAAGGATTGGGCTACATTGCTGCACCTTTGTTACAGTTGTGATACTTCCATTTTGCATCATGTTTTCTTACTGCTATTTATAATGTTTTTATCCATAATAATGCTTTTTGGAGTAATTCTAATGCCTTTTCTCTCATAATATGCAAGGTATACACAAAGAGGGAGAATTCCGGCAGCTGGAAATCTGGACCTGGAAAAGCTACATGAGGCCACCTATTCTGCACAACTCCAAACAAGACGAAACTTCACAGAGATTTTTTATGGAATATTTGAAGAATATTGGAGCAAATAACTACCAGAGGGGCCCACCAGGTGGGCACAACCCACCTGGGCGCGCCAGGGAGCCCAGGTGCGCCCTGGTGGGTTGTGCTCACCCAGGCCCACCTCCGGTGCCCATCTTCTAGTATATAGGTCGTTTTGACCTAGAAAAAAATAAGGAGAGGACTTTCAGGATGGAGCGCCACCGTCTCGAGGCGGAACTTGGGCAGGAGCACTTTTGCCCTCCGGCAGAGCGATTCCGCCGGGGGAACTTCCCTCCCGGAGGGGGAAATCATCGTCATCATCATCACCAACAACTCCCTCATCTTAGGGAAGGCAATCTCCATCAACATCTTCAACAACACCATCTCATATCAAACCCTAGTTCATCTCTTGTGTTCAATCTTGTTACCGGAACTATAGATTGGTGCTTGTGGGTGACTAGTAGTGTTGATTACATCTTGTAGTTAATTACTATATGGTTTATTTGGTGGAAGATTATATGTTCAGCACCATTATGCTATTTAATACCCCTCTGATCTTGAGCATGATTATCATTTGTGAGTAGTTACTTTTGTTCTTGAGGTCACGGGATAAATCATGTTGCAAGTAATCATGTGAACTTGATATGTGTTCGATATTTTGATACTATGTATGTTGTGATTCTGTGACGCCCCCGATTCAATCGTACACTAATCATACATGCAAACGTGTACGATCAAGATCAGGGACTCACGGGAAGATATCACAACACAACTCTACAAATAAAAATAAGTCATACAAGCATCATATTACAAGCCACGGGCCTCGAGGGCTCGAATACAAGAGCTCGATCATAGACGAGTCAGCGGAAGCAACAATATCTGAGTACAGACATAAGTTAAACAAGTTTGCCTTAAGAAGGCTAGCACAAACTGGGATACCGATCGGAAGAGGCGCAGGCCTCCTGCCTGGGATCCTCCTAAACTACTCTAGGTCGTCGTCAGCGGGCATCACGTAGTAGTAGGCACCTCCGGTGTAGTAGGGGTCGTCGTCGACGGTGGCGTCTGGCTCCAGGGCTCCAGCATCTGGTTGCGACAACCAGGTAGAAGGGAAAGGGGAAAAGAGGGAGAAAAGCAACCGTGAGTACTCATCCAAAGTACTCGCAAGCAAGGAGCTACACTACATATGCATGGGTATATGTGTAAGGAGGCCATATCGGTGGACTGAACTGCAGAATGCCAGAATAAAAGGGGGATAGCTAATCCTGTCGAAGACTACGCTTCTGGCAGCCTCCGTCTTGCAGCATATAGAAGAGAGTAGATTGTAGTCCTCCAAGTAGCATCCTCAAGTAGCATCTCCAAGTAGCATCTCCAAGTAGCATCTCCAAGCAGCATCGCATAGCATAAACCTACCCGGCGATCCTCCCCTCGTCACCCTGTTAGAGAGCGATCACCGGGTTGTATCTGACACTTGGAAGGGTGTGTTTTATTAAGTATCCGGTTCTAGTTGTCATAAGGTCAAGGTACAACTCCAAGTCGTCCTGTTACCGAAGATCACGGCTATTCGAATAGATTAACTTCCCTGCAGGGGTGCACCACATAGCCCAACACGCTCGATCCCATTTGGCCGGACACACTTTCCTGGGTCATGCCCGGCCGCGGAAGATCAACACGTCACAGCCCCACCTAGGCACAACAGAGAGGCTAGCACGCCGGTCTAAACCTAAGCACGCAGGGGTCTGGGCCCATCGCCCTGAGCACACCTGCACGTTGCGTGGGAGGCCAAAAGCAGACCTAGCCTAGTGGCGTTCCAGTCCAATTCGGCGCGCGCCGCTCCGTCGCTGACGTCTGAAGTGCTTCGGCTGATACCACGACGTCGGGATACCCATAACTACTCCCACGTAGATGGTTAGTGCGTATAGGCTCGTAGCCGACTCAGATCAAATACCAAGATCTCGTTAAGCATGTTAAGTATCCGCGAACGCCGAACAGGGCCAGGCCCACCTGTCTCCTAGGTGGTCTCAACCTGCCCTGTCGCTCCGCCACAAAGTAACCGTCGGGGACCGTCGGGAACCCAGGCCCACCTCTACCGGGATGGAACCACCTGCCCCTTTAGCCCCCAACTCCGAACAGCATCACAGGTAATGTAACAGTGTATAGTATATAGTATATGCCCGTGATCACCTCCCGAAGTGATCACAGCCCAGTAGTATAGCATGGCAGACGGACAAGAGTGTAGGGCCACTGATGGAACACTAGCATCCTATACTAAGCATTTAGGATTGCGGGTAAGGTATCAATGACGGTAGAAACAATGACAGGCTATGCATCAGAATAGGATTAACGAAAAGCAGTAACATGCTACACTACTCTAATGCAAGCAGTATAGAGGAGAATAGGCGATATCTGGTGATCAAGGGGGGGGGCTTGCCTGGTTGCTCTGGCAAGAGAGAGGGGTCGTCAACTCCATAGTCGAACTGGGCAGCAGCAGCGTCGGTCTCGTAGTCTACCGGAGAGAAGAGGGGGAAGAAATAATGAATACAGAGCAAACAAAGCATCACAAAATATAACAAGGCAATACGCGGTGTTCGGTGTGCCCTAACGCGGTAGTAGGTGATACCGGTGAAGGGGGGAAAACATCCGGGAAAGTATTCCCGGTGTTTCGTGTTTTCGGGCAAAGGAGCCGGAGGGGGAAAGTTGCGGGTTTGATAGGTTAGAGGGGTGTGGCGGACGAACGGATTGCGTATCCGGAATCGTCTCGTCGTTCTGAGCAACTTTCATGTTGAAAACATTTTAATCCGAGTTACGGATTAAAAGATATGATTTTCTAAAGATTTTATTAATTTCTGAAATTTAATTAATTATTTAATTAATTCGAAAAAATGTATTAATGACGTCAGCATGATGTCATGCTGACGTCAGCAGTCAACAGGGGTTGACTGAGTCAACCCTGACATGTGGGTCCCGTTCGTCATACTCTATTAACTTAATTAGCCTAATCAAAGTTAATTAACCTTAGTTAATTAGGTTAATTAGTGGTTAGGGTTAATTAAACAGAATTAATTAGATTAATTAAATACTTAATTAATTAATTAATTAACTAATTAGTTAATTAGTTTTAATTCATTTTCATTTTATTTTTATTTTTGTTTTAATAAAAACCGTTCTTTTTAGGGGGTGGGGCCCCCATGTCATTGGCCCAGGGCCAAACGGGTGTGGGTCCAATGGGCAGGCGGGCGACGGGCGCCCGTAGCCTGCCCGGGGCGGGGCGTGGCCGTGGCCACGGCGGGGTTGCCGCAGCGGGGCACCAGGAGCACCGGGGAGGCGTGGCCGTGGGCGCGGCGAGGGCGGTCGGCGCAGGCCACCGGGGCACAGTGGGGCGCCGGCCAACGGTCGCCGGCGCAAGGTCGAGGCAAGGCACGGCCAAGAGGGAATGGGGCCGCAACCGGGGCTAGCGGCGCCCAAGACGGAGGGTCGAGCGGTCCGGTGACCGAGGGGGAAACGAGGGCGAGGTTCGGGTCGCCGGAGACGGAGCTCCGGCGACGGCGCCGTTCGGGAAGAGGAGAGGATAGGGACCCGGGGGTTCGGTGGCCGGGAGGGGGGAACGAGGGCGCCGTTCGGCGAGGGGGGAAGGAGAGGGCACGGGGGGGGGAAGGCGGCGTGGCCGCGGGTGGCCGGAGCCGGGGCGGAGCCGGCGACGGGGCTCCGGGCGCGGCGTCGTTCGGGAGGGGGGAGAGAGGGGAACGACGGAGGGGGAGGGGGCGAGCTCACATCGGGGCGCGCCGGGTCTATGCGAGCGGGCTCGGTGGAGGGCGGTGACGACCGGCGAGGAGGCGGGCGGGGGCGAGCTCGCCGGCGTCGGGGAGGCGGAGGGGGTCGGGATCGACCCGCGGCGGCGGTTGCTCGTGCTTGGGGGCGACGGAGGGGAGGAGGGGACCCCGGACGGTGGAGAGGAGGATGAGGGGGGGGGTCCGGGCGGCGGTGGGGCGGCGGGGGCCGCCGGCGAGGTGGGGGGGGGCGACGGGGGTCTCGCCCCGATCTGGATCGGGCGAGGGAGCAGGGGAGCGTGGGTCGGGGCGCGTGGGGGGGAGTGTGGGGCGGCTAGGGTTTGCCGCGGGGGGTGAGGGGATAAGCGACCGGCGCTGGGCCGGGCCAGGGGGGGGAATGGGCCAGGGGGGGAGGGGCCAAGTGGGGAGGGGGAATGGGCCAGGGGGAATGGGCCAGGGGTTTTCCCTTCCCCCCCTTTTTTTGTCTTTCCTTTTTCTTTTATTATTTCTCTTTTCTGTTTTTAGTTTACTTAAAATGCCAAAGCATTTTACCAAAATTAGTGCACCCCACCATAATTAGGTTAGCTATTTTAGACAACCCCCGAACATTTTTAGTCTTTGTTTTGAAACCTTTTATCTTTGCTTTTGTTTTGATTTTGAATTCGAACCGGTTTCGAACTAACGCGAGTTTATCCACAGTAACCGAGGTGACGTGGCAACATTAGTGGGGATTACTGTAGCATAATTACCCGGGCGTCACAATTCTCCTCCACTACAAGAAATCTCGTCCCGAGATTTAAGAGGGAAGTAAGGGGAAAGTTCTGGTTACGATATTCTAACGGATCTTCTCGACGAAGTTAGTTCCTTTCGTTGATGTCTTCAATCCTTTATTCCGATGCATCATGATAAACTCGCCACCATTTCTTCGTGAACTCCATCGTACTTACGAATAGGTAAGGGGTAGCTCTACAATGCAAGGATGTTATAAGTGAAAATCATCTGGGGGTATCCCCAGAATGAACTTATGAGTATCTCGCGAGTTGAACAAACGACACACATCGAGAGCAAAGTAAGACAGGGCGATAAGAAGTTTCAAGCGGATAGGCAATCGTTCATTGCCTGAAGCAGGGTGCGAAAGGGTTCAGAGCAACGGGTATAAGTATTGCGTCCGATACCAGAATAGATCTACAGGCAAGTGGCCCGTGAATTACATACAAAGTCAAGCGTGAGGAATAACTTTGGGAACAGGGGGTGTACAGGAGAGTCAGGTTTCGATCCTGTGAAACTGTGGGTTATGGGCCCACCATGTGGTTAAAAGTAGAAGGTTGGTGACATCTTGCACGATCATGTAAGCAAGGCATGTTAGAGGAGAGTCTGAGGGTCATGTCGGCAACAACATAGGTACCAAGGGCGAGGGACGAAGAGAACCATTTTCCTGCTCGTTGAACGAGGCGGACCAATAGGCAAGGTTCTCGTCCATCGGTGGTTACTGGAATGTCATCAACAATAGTAATAGGGTCTTACTTACAGAGTGGTACAACGAGGTGCTTACCTAAGCAGGGGATTATCACTGCTTAGATTATATAGGTCACAAGAAGGGTCAAACAGACCCATGGAAAGGAAAATGTGATCATTAGGTTAAACAGAACAATGGAAAGGAAAAATGTGTTTAAACACATATTTCGGGGGTATATCCTTCCCAAGGATAAGCAGAGCATGATATCCATGACAGGATATAATGTAGAAAACCCTTTAGGTAAGGGGAGAGAAATTTCATGACATTACCCATACAACGGTGTTCTGATAATTGAGCAAGAAACATTTAGCATTGGGCTTCGGATGTTCTTGTTGAAAATCAGAGTATCGCAGACATGCTTCGAGATAGCATTGACATGGCCTTCAGGTGAAGATCAGACTTTGGAATCACGAAGGATCCATCTGGAATAACTTGTAGAATAAGTCTTACAATTTCCTCATGGATGAATGGATAACCTTGCTGAAAAGGAATCTATATTGATAGGTCCTCCAGCCGGGGGGGGGGGTGCTAGGCATGACATCATGTTAGCGGGTCATCAAGGATCAACATCATAACTCTATGAAAGTTGTCCCAACCATCTTAGCTGACCGGGATTCGGATCCGATTGGTGTCAGGATACCCCAGACTTAGGATACCTGAGAAGAAAAGGATGCAACGCAAATAGACGAGATGACATTGTAAGATTCTCGGGGAAATGGACTATGAAGTGATTTCTGTTAACAAGAGTCCATCATTAACCCAAGGAGAGGACAAGGAGGTGTCTGGTGAACTCAACGGCAATTCACCGAGATTCCCAAAGGATAGACTCCCACATTTAAGTGAACAAGGAGATAACATTTGTCGGAGCAAATGATACAAGGAAGTATGCTCGAGGGAAACATACACAAGTAAACATTGGTTGAAAGGTGCGCCCGATGGGTTGGGTTGCACGGCCAATGTCAGAATGGTGATTCAATAATCGATAGTCTAAGAATTTCACTTCAAAGCAAGAGGCTTGCTAGAGGGGCAGAATTCAAACAACACCGTTCACTTGTTGGTACACCGGTTGGAAGCAACACGGGGACCAAGAAAGAATGGTGATGGTGAGAAGCGTCTCAATACCAAGAATTTCTTAAGAGGTGGAGCAGTCCTCACAACATCCTTGATATTAACAGATGGTAATACTCCAAGGTAAAGAAGAACAAATGCTGGATAGCAGGGATCTCAAGGTTTACACAAAACACGAACATCTTGTGTTGAACGGAAGGCAATAAAGTGGTCGATGAGAACAGGAATCATCGAGGGCAAGGATGGTATTTCTCATCATGAATTCAATCGATATCCTGGAAGAGCTCAGAATGTTGAGGATCACGACACCTTTGTCGCGAGAGTTCATGAAGATGTAATCGATCGGTAACGACATCAAGTCAAGTAATGATGAAGTGAAAGGTTATTGGAACCAAGGGTACGACACAAACTCGAAACCAAGCTTGTTATTCAAGGCGAAATGATATGACAATGAGGATCGACATAAGGTTAGTTCATCGTCGAAAATTGGTGCTCCAAGAATAAGGACCAGGTAGCACAGTTAGAATCATCACGACAATGATATAGCCAAACAGGCTAGGAATGGCGTGATCGGGTACAAACTCGTACTTATAGAAGCTTACTGAAGAGTTGTTGAACCGAAGAGCGGACTCGGTTCAGTTATCGGTGTCTTTGAGTGTTCAATAACTCAGAGCCCGTGAAAAATTGGAATTAGTTGGAAGGTAGCACTTGATGAAGAACTCATAAGAAGTTATGCAGTTCCATGATAATCTCGAGATACCAGGGGGGTAATACTCGACACAAGATCAAAGTAAAGGTTGGACTGGCGTATTGATCCATAGGAGACAATTGTTTTAAATTGTCCGAGAAATGAGATCAAAGAAGAACAATCATGGTCGGAACCACAGTTGCAAGGGATCAATTCACAGATACCATATGTTAGTTATCAAGGAAATAGTTATATTTACAAGAAGCTTCTATGACAGGATCTACATCGTGTCCATGGGCATGAACACAAAGTTCAAGGTCGACTCCCACTTCTCCAATGCACAACCTTTCATTCACTTCTCGCGCTCAATGAAGTTGTAGTTTTGAAATTTTATTTGGCAAAATACCAGAAGAGTACGACTCGTGAAAACTTTCGAGTTCACACCTATTAAGGAAGGCATAGGTTCAACCCATCGGGGCATCTTAGAATCATATACCAGAACCTTTAGAAGTAATTAACTCAAGCTTGAAGACAGAGCATGGTTAAGAAAGCAGAGGATACAATTTACCAAAGGCATTATGTATCAGAGGAAAGGCTCACAAGGTTATTGAATATGAAGGGCGTTGTCAGATAAAATCCAACAAAGGATCTGGTGGTCCACAAGGGATCTGACGTGAGCATCGGTACTCAACTAGAGGAAGAAGAGTGCAAGGAGATCAAATTATAGAAACAACTAACTAACTCAATTGTCAAATGCAAAGGAATTATGATTTCCAATTTAAGGGATCAGAAGCAATGCTCTGATTAGGGATGGATAAGTTGAATAGCCGTAGGGTACAATCAACGACAATTGGATTGGTCGAGAACCAATTCCAGTTAAAAGAATGGCAGCTCAGCCGGAAGGTAATTTATAAGGATCAATGATGTTTGCGGGTATTCGCAAACATATTGAGTCAACAGACTCAAAATGATAATGACAAGGAATGTCATTAAGACTACGAGACTTATGGGATTAACCATAATGCAAGCAAGCAAGAATTTTCAAGAGCCAAAGGCTCCAGAGGATTTTCGGAAGATTGAATATTATTTTGAAGACTTTTGTGAAACACATGAACAACTGGGGATAAGCGGTTACTCGACAAGTGCGAGAATTATCCATAGGGGTATTCAGGTGACAAGGAATTGCAAGACAGTAGGCACAAGACATTCTCGGATCAATAGAGAGAATTTCAGGGTATCTTGTAATAACAAGATCAACTGAGAATAAAAGTAAGAACGTCAAGTGTATGTATTTATCCATAGGGATATTTCGATGGTAGGGAATTGCAAAGGCAACGGGCACAAAGTCTCAAAAGAGTTTCGGCGAGTAACTTCGAAATCTTCTGGTGTAGCCGGCGATCACCTGGACTGAAGGGGCTCTCCGGGAGAAAGTATTTTCGAGAACCTAGAGTCAGATTTTAGTAAAAATCGTTTAACCCGAATAGAAGAGATGTCAGAGTCCCAGAGCATAGGTCGAGGAATAAAAGATCCTACTACCACCCAATGGCGACGTGGGCCCGTAAGGCACACAGCCAAGTTAGTAAAAGTTTTGTAATGACTAGACTCGACTTCGGCCAAGGAATGTGGAAGGGGGATTCCTACAGGCAGTCGGCTCTGATACCAACTTGTGACGCCCCCGATTCAATCGTACACTAATCATGCATGCAAACGTGTACGATCAAGATCAGGGACTCACGGGAAGATATCACAACACAACTCTACAAATAAAATAAGTCATACAAGCATCATAATACAAGCCAGGGGCCTCGAGGGCTCGAATACAAGTGCTCGATCATAGACGAGTCAGCGGAAGCAACAATATCTGAGTACAGACATAAGTTAAACAAGTTTGCCTTAAGAAGGCTAGCACAAACTGGGATACAGATCGAAAGAGGCGCAGGCCTCCTGCCTGGGATCCTCCTAACTACTCCTGGTCGTCGTCAGCGGGCAGCACGTAGTAGTAGGCACCTCCGGTGTAGTAGGGGTCGTCGTCGACGGTGGCGTCTGGCTCCAGGGCTCCAGCATCTGGTTGCGACAACCAGGTAGAAGGGAAAGGGGAAAAGAGGGAGAAAAGCAACCGTGAGTACTCATCCAAAGTACTCGCAAGCAAGGAGCTACACTACATATGCATGGGTATATGTGTAAGGAGGCCATATCGGTGGACTGAACTGCAGAATGCCAGAATAAAAGGGGGATAGCTAATCCTGTCGAAGACTACGCTTCTGGCAGCCTCCGTCTTGCAGCATATAGAAGAGAGTAGATTGTAGTCCTCCAAGTAGCATCCTCAAGTAGCATCTCCAAGTAGCATCTCCAAGTAGCATCTCCAAGTAGCATCTCCAAGTAGCATCTCCAAGCAGCATCGCATAGCATAAACCTACCCGGCGATCCTCCCCTCGTCACCCTGTTAGAGAGCGATCACCGGGTTGTATCTGGCACTTGGAAGGGTGTGTTTTATTAAGTATCCGGTTCTAGTTGTCATAAGGTCAAGGTACAACTCCAAGTCGTCATGTTACCGAAGATCGCGGCTATTCGAATAGATTAACTTCCCTGCAGGGGTGCACCACATAGCCCAACACGCTCGATCCCATTTGGCCGGACACACTTTCCTGGGTCATGCCCGGCCGCGGAAGATCAACACGTCGCAGCCCCACCTAGGCACAACAGAGAGGCCAGCACGCCGGTCTAAACCTAAGCGCGCAGGGGTCTGGGCCCATCGCCCTGAGCACACCTGCACGTTGCGTGGGCGGCCGAAAGCAGACCTAGCCCTAGTGGCGTTCCAGTCCAATTCGGCGCGCGCCGCTCCGTCGCTGACGTCTGAAGTGCTTCGGCTGATACCACGACGTCGGGATACCCATAACTACTCCCACGTAGATGGTTAGTGCGTATAGGCTCGTAGCCGACTCAGATCAAATACCAAGATCTCGTTAAGCGTGTTAAGTATCCGCGAACGCCGAACAGGGCCAGGCCCACCTGTCTCCTAGGTGGTCTCAACCTGCCCTGTCGCTCCGCCACAAAGTAACCGTCGGGGACCGTCGGGAACCCAGGCCCACCTCTACCGGGATGGAGCCACCTGCCCCTTCAGCCCCCAACTCCGAACAGTATCACAGGTAATGTAACAGTGTATAGTATATAGTATATGCCCGTGATCACCTCCCGAAGTGATCACAGCCCAGTAGTATAGCATGGCAGACGGACAAGAGTGTAGGGCCACTGATGGAACACTAGCATCCTATACTAAGCATTTAGGATTGCGGGTAAGGTATCAATGACTGTAGAACAATGACAGGCTATGCATCAGAATAGGATTAACGGAAAGCAGTAACATGCTACACTACTCTAATGCAAGCAGTATAGAGAAGAATAGGCGATATCTGGTGATCAAGGGGGGGGGCTTGCCTGGTTGCTCTGGCAAGAGAGAGGGGTCGTCAACTCCGTAGTCGAACTGGGCAGCAGCAGCGTCGGTCTCGTAGTCTACCGGAGAGAAGAGGGGGAAGAAATAATGAATACAGAGCAAACAAAGCATCACAAAATATAACAAGGCAATACGCGGTGTTCGGTGTGCCCTAACGCGGTAGTAGGTGATACCGGTGAAGGGGGGAAAACATCCGGGAAAGTATTCCCGGTGTTTCGTGTTTTCGGGCAGAGGAGCCGGAGGGGGAAAGTTGCGGGTTCGATAGGTTAGAGGGGTGTGGCGGACGAACGGACTGCGTATCCGGAATCGTCTCGTCGTTCTGAGCAACTTTCATGTTGAAAACATTTTAATCCGAGTTACGGATTAAAAGATATGATTTTCTAAAGATTTTATTAATTTCTGAAATTTATTATTTATTTAATTAATTCGAAAAAATGTATTAATGACGTCAGCATGATGTCATGCTGACGTCAGCAGTCAACAGGGGTTGACTGAGTCAACCCTGACATGTGGGTCCCGTTCGTCATACTCTATTAACTTAATTAGCCTAATCAAAGTTAATTAACCTTAGTTAATTAGGTTAATTAGTGGTTAGGGTTAATTAAACAGAATTAATTAGATTAATTAAATACTTAATTAATTAATTAATTAACTAATTAGTTAATTAGTTTTAATTCATTTTCATTTTATTTTTATTTTTGTTTTAATAAAAACCGTTCTTTTTAGGGGGGTGGGGCCCCCATGTCATTGGCCCAGGGCCAAACGGGTGCGGGTCCAATGGGCAGGCGGGCGACGGGCGCCCGTAGCCTGCCCGGGGCGGGGCGTGGCCGTGGCCACGGCGGGGTTGCCGCAGCGGGGCACCAGGAGCACCGGGGAGGCGTGGCCGTGGGCGCGGCGAGGGCGGTCGGCGCAGGCCACCGGGGCACAGTGGGGCGCCGGCCAACGGTCGCCGGCGCAAGGTCGAGGCAAGGCACGACCAAGAGGGAACGGGGCCGCAACCGGGGCTAGCGGCGCCCAAGACGGAGGGTCGAGCGGTCCGGTGACCGGGGGGGAAACGAGGGCGAGGTTCGGGTCGCCGGAGACGGAGCTCCGGCGACGGCGCCGTTCGGGAAGAGGAGAGGATAGGGACCCGGGGGTTTGGTGGTCGGGAGGGGGGAACGAGGGCGCCGTTCGGCGAGGGGGGAAGGAGAGGGCACGGGGGGGGGAAGGCGGCGTGGCCGCGGGTGGCCGGAGCCGGGGCGGAGCCGGCGACGGGGCTCCGGGCGCGGCGTCGTTCGGGAGGGGGGAGAGAGGGGAACGACGGAGGGGGAGGGGGCGAGCTCACATCGGGGCGCGCCGGGTCTATGCGAGCGGGCTCGGTGGAGGGCAGTGACGACCGGCGAGGAGGCGGGTGGGGGCGAGCTCGCCGGCGTCGGGGAGGCGGAGGGGGTCGGGATCGACCCGCGGCGGCGGTTGCTCGTGCTTGGGGGCGACGGAGGGGAGGAGGGGACCCCGGACGGTGGAGAGGAGGATGAGGGGGGGGTCCGGGCGGCGGTGGGGCGGCGGGGGCCGCCGGCGAGGTGGGGGGGGGGGCGACGGGGGGTCTCGCCCCGATCTGGATCGGGCGAGGGAGCAGGGGAGCGTGGGTCGGGGCGCGTGGGGGGGGGAGTGTGGGGCGGCTAGGGTTTGCCGCGGGGGGTGAGGGGATAAGCGACCGGCGCTGGGCCGGGCCAGGGGGGGGAATGGGCCAGGGGGGGAGGGGCCAAGTGGGAGGGGGAATGGGCCAGGGGAATGGGCCAGGGGTTTTCCCTTCCCCCCTTTTTTTGTCTTTCCTTTTTCTTTTATTATTTCTCTTTTCTGTTTTTAGTTTACTTAAAATGCCAAAGCATTTTACCAAAATTAGTGCACCCCACCATAATTAGGTTAGCTATTTTAGACAACCCCCGAACATTTTTAGTCTTTGTTTTGAAACCTTTTATCTTTGCTTTTGTTTTGATTTTGAATTCGAACCGGTTTCGAACTAACGCGAGTTTATCCACAGTAACCGAGGTGACGTGGCAACATTAGTGGGGATTACTGTAGCATAATTACCCGGGCGTCACAGATTCCCTTAGTGATGTCATGTGAATGTCGACTACATGACACTTCACCATATTTTGGCCTAAGGGAATGCATCGTGGAGTAGCAATTAGATGATGGGTTGCGAGAGTGACAGAAGCTTAAATCCCAGTTTATGCGCTATTCCGTAAGAGACCGATTGGATCCAAAAGTTCAATGCTATGGTTAGAATTTATTCTTAATACTTTTCTCGTAGTTGTGTATGCTTGCGGGAGGGTTAATCATAAGTAGGAGGTTTGTTCAAGTAAGAATAACACCTAAGCACCAGTCCACCCACATATCAAATTATCAAAGTGCCGAACACGAATTAAACCGACATGATGAAAGTGACTAGATGAAAATCCCGTGTACCCTCAAGTTTGCTTTGCTTATTATAAGAGACTGTTTTGGCCTGTCCTTTGCCTCAAAAGGATTGGGCTACCTTGCTGCACTTTTGCTACTACTATCGTTACTTGCTCGTTACAAATTATCTTGCTATCAATATACTCTGTTACTTATAGTTTCAGCACTTGTAGACATTACCTTGCTGAAAACCACTTGTTATTTCCTTCTGCTCCTCATTGGGTTCAACACTCTTACTTATCGAAAAGAGCTACAATTGATCCCATATACTTGTGGGTCATCAAGTTGCTACTTGTTGCTTGTTACCGTTCTATCAAGCTACCGGTTACCTTTAGTTTTAGTGCTTGTGATACGTCTTCACCGTATCTACTTTTCCAAACACTTTTGCCCTTGTTTTGGACTCTAACTTGCATGATTTGAATGGACCCGGACTGACGTTGTTTTCAGCAGAATTGCCATGGTGTTATTTTTGTGCAGAAATAAAAGTTCTCGAAATGACCTGAAAATCAACGGAGATTATTTTTGGAATATATAAAAAATACTGGCGAAAGAATTAAGGCCAGGGGGCACACCCTGTCCACGGGGGTGGGGGGGCGCCTACCCCCTGGGCGCGTCCCCTACCTCATGGGCCCCCTGGTGCTCCTCCGACCTCAACTCCAACTCTATACATTCGTGCTCGGGGAGAAAAAAATCAGAGAGAAGGATTCATTGCGTTTTACGATTCGGAGCCGCCGCCAAGCCTTAATCTCTCTCGGGAGGGCTGATCTGGAGTCCGTTCGGGGCTCCGGAGAGGGGAATCCGTCGCCATCGTCATCATCAACCTTCCTCCATCACCAATTTCATGATGCTCACCGCCGTGTGTGAGTAATTCCATCGTAGGCTTGCTGGACGGTGATGGGTTCGATGAGATTTATCATGTAATCGAGTTAGTTTTGTTAGGGTTTGAACCCTAGTATCCACTATGTTCTGAGATTGATGTTGCTATGACTTTGCTATGCTTAATGCTTGTCACTAGGGCCCGAGTGCCATGATTTCAGATCTGAACCTATTATGTTTTCATGAATATATGAGAGTTCTTGATCCTATCTTGCAAGTCTGTAGTCACCTATTATGTGTTATGATCCCTTAACCCTGAAGTGACAATAATCGGGATACTTACCGGTGATGACCGTAGTTTGAGGAGTTCATGTATTCACTATGTGTTAATGCTTTGGTCTGGTACCCTATTAAAAGGAGGCCTTAATATCCCTTAATTTCCAATAGGACCCCGCTGCCACGGGAGGGTAGGACAAAAGATGTCATGCAAGTTCTTTTCTATAAGCACGTATGACTATATTCGGAATACATGCCTACATTACATTGATGAACTGGAGCTAGTTCTGTGTCACCCTATATTATAACCGTTGCATGAGGAATCGCATCCGACATAATTATGCATCACCGATCCATCGCCTACGAGCTTTTCATATATTGATCTTCGCTTATTTACTTTTCCATTTTTACTGTTACAATCACTATAAAACCAAAATTGCTACCGTTACTTTTGCCACCGTTACCACTACTATCATATTACTTTGCTACTAAATACTTTGCTGCATATATTAAGTTTCCAGGTGTGGTTGAATTGACCGAGACACAGTCTTTCAGAAATATTAACTCTTTACTCTGGGTGGACAGTTACACCTACTTTCCCCTACATCTGCTAGCCCACCACTGAAAGAGGTCATGCAACATACTCAACTATGCTAGAGCCCATAATAGCTTGTGGCTACACACAGAAGTTTCTAGTATGAATAATCTTATGATCCCTTTAAGCCTGGGTGGCGAACCATAGGATGATCTTCAAAAAGAACGATTGCAGTAAATGACTTAACCAAAAACTTACCTATTACTGCATCGGGCTGCTCTTCAACCTCCTCCACGTTCACGTGGTTCACCTGTCCCCTATTGAAAGGGTTGGGCTTCTTCCCAGAGCTTCCATTGCCATTTCCATTCTTTGCTTCAGAACACTCCGTGGTGTAGTGTCCAGTCTCCCCGCACTTGAAACAAGTGATGTGACTTAAATCCTTCTTGGCGGGCATGCTTGGGTTAGAGCGGTTCTGGTTGCCGCCTGCTTCATTCCCGTTTCCATTCTTGGGGCCACTGTGGTTATGCGAAATTCCTCCATTGTGGGTATGGCCTCCATGGTTATGGGTATATCCACCCGAGTTCGGGGTGAAACGAGGCTTCTGCTGAGCTCCTGAATAGTACTTCCCTTGTCCATACTTCCTTTTGCGACTCTCAATTTGCTGCTGCTTTCCTTCAATCATGAGGGCCTTATCCACCAATTCCTGGTAGTTGTTAAATGTTGCCACCATCAACTGCACACTCATCTCATCATTCAGCCCTTCCATAAACTTCTCTTGCTTCGCGGCATCTGTGGCCACATCACCCGGGGCATAGCGAGCTAACTTGCTAAACTCCTCCACGTACTACCCTACAGTACGGTTGCCCTGGCATAAGTTGCGAAACTCACACCTCTTCATGCTCATAGCTCCAGTTGAAACATGGCAGTGCGGAATGCTTGCTGAAACTGCTCCCAAGTAACATTGGCTATAGGGAAGGTCGCTGTGTAATTCTCCCACCATGAGGCTGCAGGTCCATCCAATTGGTGTGCGGCAAAACGCACCTTCTCAGCATCTGTGCAACCTGCAGTGGTCAACTCCCTTCCAATCCTGCATAGCCAGTCATCTGCAACTATGGGCTCGGTGCTACAGGAAAACACCGGCGGTTGTAACCTCAGAAAACGGGCTAAGTTGTCAACTGGTGGTGGTAGCGGTTGGTTGTTGTTATTATTGTTGTTGTTGCCTCGATTCTGAACCAGCAACTGCATCAGTGTATTCTGTTGTTGAATCAACTGAGTGAGCTCCGGTGGGAAAGCAAATCCGGGGTCACATCTTGGAGGCATCTGATGGGTTTAGAGGGGAGAGAATTATAATAGAATAAGGTCTAGTGAGAAAACACTACCCATATGCACATGAGACAAACACAAACATATCACTCCAAACAATTTCAAACAAGGGCATATAATCGATCTAACTATCGTTACAGTGCTCGGACTACTAATATATACATGGGGAAAAATATTACTAATAATATGGTGGTCTACTAGAAATTTTGATCGGTAGAGGACTCCATGATATCTGCTCCAGCTTCATCTTCATAGTCATCATCATTGGGGTCGGAGTCGGTGTCGTCGATGATGATGTAGTCCTTGTATGGTCGTCATCTCCTCCCGGCGCAGGGTCTCCTCTCCTAGCTTCCTTGTCAGGTCGTCATTCATCTCCACTAGTTCGGTGATTTCCTCCTTGTATCCGTCGTGTGTAGACTTGAGTTCCTCTTCCAGCTCCATGTTCCTAGTCATCAACTTCTTCAGGTCTATCATGCTTGCGCACATTTGGTTTTCCTAGCGTTGAATGTGCCGGTTTAAGTCCTCGATGTAAGCTGCAATGGACCTATCCTTCCTGGTGCTGATCATCTCCCATTGCTCATCTCGACGCCCACATATCTGGTAGATAGTGTCCTTAAGATCCTTGTGATAAACTTCGCCAAAGCGTCCTATGGCGATATGGGTTGCCATGCTCTTTCCTAGACTCCAGGTTGGTGCATCAAAGGAAAACTCTATGGGCTCAGTTACTAGCATGAATGTCCTTCCTGGAACTTGAACTCGAATCATCCAACATTCCTCTTCTGGTAAAGTGGCGGTGTAGGTCCCGGTGAAGCTTGGTATTCCAATGTTCAGGTACCTAGTGACTTCCATCAAGTGCTGCCCAAAAGGTGTGTCTTCATCCGGCTGTGAAAACTTGTTCCTTGTGTCCGCCATCCTATAGAGTAGAAAATGGAGAGGAGTCAGAAATGGGTAGAGAAGAGTGACCTATGGCTTATCTTAGTGGTCGTGTCCTACATTCATCGTGTGCTCTGATACCATCTTGTAGCGATCTGACCTCAAACGATCAAATCTCTATGCATAAGTGTCATCCCTGGATCGCTAATGCTGACACACACAATACTTCGAAGGATTTATAATAGAGTAGCAATCACACACTTGTTACATCAATAATCTCAAGAGAGAATTTAATACAATAATATGGCTTAAGGCCATCTAATTACGATAACAACAGAAGGTTTGGAAGATAAAGTGAGTCCGTCAACTCCAACAGCATAGCTGAGTGCACGACAATGACCTAGCACACCTTACTCTTCGTCTGAAAAGTCTGCAACATGATACGTTGCAGCTCGGAAATGGGTCAGCACATGGAATATGTTGGCAATATAACACAGTAGAGCAATGAAACAAGTAAATGCTATCACTACATGCATATATGGCTGGTGGAGGCTCTATGGTTGTAATGTTTTTGCGAAAAGCCAATTTTTCCCTACAATAAAGGAATAAATTTTATTTAACTATCATGGTAGTTGTTAAACATTGAGAAGGTTGCTCCAACTCAATCCCCATTAAGAAGTATTAACAACCCAACATATTAATTTAGAGTGATGAGATCAACATGATAATCCAAGAACCAGATACTCAAGATGTCCATAACCGGGGACATGGCTAACCATGATTAGTTTGTACACTCTGCAGAGGTTTGCGCACTTTTCCCCACAAGACTCGATCTCCTCCGTTGTATTTCTCGCACTGCATATTGTTTGAGAAACGGATGACCGAGACACAGTCTTTCAGAAACATTAACTCTTTACTCTGGGAGGACAGTTACACCTACTTTCCCCTACATCTGCTAGCCCACCACCGAAAGAGGTCATGCAACATACTCAACTATGCTAGAGCCCATAATAGCTTGTGGCTGCACACAGAAGTTTCTAGCATGAATAATCTTATGATCCCTTTGAGCCTGGGTGGCGAACCATAGGATGATCACATGGCTACTTCGGGATATCCTAGGACAACACTGGATTCTCCAGGTGCCCGCAACCAATCCACCCAGATGTGTGTTTAAGTAGCCACCTTAAGTAAACCATTAATTAAGAATCTCACATCTGTCATGGATACACTCAAACCCAATCCACGTCTATGAGCATAGCATGGCAATATAAGCATAACGTAGAAGTAACTCCCAAGGGTTTGATAATAAAAGGGCAATAGGTTTTACCTCATCATCTACTTCCCAAACCCACATGTTAAGAGATCCTACTCATGCAATGTTTGAGGGTTGTAACTAATGCATAAAAACTGGAAAATAATGGGGTATGATCAATGTGTTACTTGCCTTGCTGATGATCCGCAAAACCTAGTGACTCGTAGTAGCACGCTGCGCACTCCGGGAATTCTATCGCAAACAAACAATAGCATACATAAGCACTCAAGCAAATATGCAAGGGTAAACTTCAAATAAGAAGATCAAATCTGAAAGTTCAACTAAAGAGGTTCGATTTGCAAAAAGAATCGATCAAAACGGAGGTACAGAATTGAAACTACGGTCAAAAGAACTTCGAATACAAATCTTCTTGCAACCAAATTTTAGTTTGTCAAAAACCTTTTTCAAGTTGATTAAACAGAAAAAGGGGTTCGAGACGAAGATTTTGGCGTTCGTTTCACTGGATGTGGGCAAACGGTTATGAAACGGCGAGGGTTTGAAGATTAGGGGCTAATCTATGATAAAAATAGTCGCGAATAGGTCCCTGGCCGAAAATAAAATAAAAAGAAAAGACTAACGAACGAAAGTCCGCTGTCTGAACCTAACCAGCGAACAACGTTCGTTAAAACGAACGAACGGACGAACATCCGCTCAGTAAATAAACCGACGAAAAACCGATCTAAGAAAAAAACCGTCAAAAAAACCAGGGTTAACCGAGAGAAAACCGACCGGTCAACGGGGTCAACGGCGGCAACTCCGGCGAGATCTGGCACGGTGACGGCGGGCGGCAGTGGAGCTAAGGTTAGGGTTAGAGCAGCGCCTAGTGGGCTGGGGGCAGCCTCGGGCCTCGCCTTATAAAGGCCTGGCCGGACGGAGTCCGGCTCGGGCACGACCCATAAGTTGGTTCGTTTTTTAAATGGTTCCACCGAGGAAAATCCTAATTAAATAAATAAAAATCTAAAAATGCCAAAACAAATTTCACCGTCTAAATAAAATATGTAGAACAAAGTGAACATTTTCTTAGCCTAAAAATGCATATTTTTTTCTAATTCAAATAAAATAGCAACAAAATTCAAATCAAATAATTTATTTGATTTTAACATTTTCCTTCAATATTTTATTTTTTTGGAGAAGTCATATTATCTCCTCTTCTCAATATGATCCACTTTTCAATATTTGAGAAATATTTTTGGAGAGAAAAAAATAATAAAACCAAAATGATCCACTTTTCAATATTTGAGAAAAATTCAAATATGAAAATAATAAAATCCCCAACTCTCTTCGTGGGTCCTTGAGTTGCTTAGGATTTTAGGACCACAAAACCAAAATGCAAATAAAATATGATATGCACATGATGACCTATGTATAACATTCCAAATTGAAAATTTGGGATGTTACAGTATCAATCCAGTAGGAGAAGAACGCGCACATCATCAATACCTGCACAAACAATCAAACACTTGCACCCAACGCGATAAAGGGGTTGTCAATACCTTCATGGTCATTTGCAAAGATGAGATCTGATAGAGATAGATAAAACTAAACAAAAGATAAAGTAAATATTTTTGAGTTTTTTGGTTTATAGATCTGAAAATAAAAGATTGCAAAATAGTAGATCGGAAACTAATATGATGGAAAATAGACCAGGGGGCATAGGTTTCACTAGAGGCTTCTCTCATGAAGGAAAATAATACAATGGGTGAACAAATTACTGTCGAGCAATTGATAAAAAAGCGCAAAGTTAATTATGACGATATCCAAGGCAATGATTATGTAATATAGGCATCACGTCCGTGTCAAGTAGACCGACTCCTGCCTGCATCTACTACTATTACTCCACACATCGACCACTATCCATCATGCATCTAGAGTATTAAGTGCATAAAGAATGGAGTAACGCCTTAAGTAAGATGACATGATGTAGAGGAATAAACTCATGCAATATGATGTAAACCCCATCTTTTTATCCTCGATGACAACAATTCAATATGTGTCTCGCTACCCCTACTTTGTCACTAGGTGCAATCACGCAAGATTGAACCCAAAGCTAAGCACCTCTCCCGTTGCAATAAAAAACAATCTAGTTGGCCACACCAGACCGATAATTCGAAGAGAAATACAAATATACCAAATCATGCATATAAGAATTCAGAGAAGATTCAAATAATATTCATAGATAAGCTCATCATTCATACGTCTCCAACGCATCTATAAATTTTGATTGCTCCAAAATATCTCCTTGCCAAGGAGAAGATACGGGTTCGATTCCCGCCGCTCGCCCGCTTAATTTATCAAATGCTATATTATCTACTAGACATTATTGGGCTTTATTATCCACTTTTATATTATTTTTGGTACTAACCTATTAACCGGAGGCCTAGCCCAGAATTGCTGTTTTTTGCCTGTTTTAGGGTTTCGAAGAAAAGGAATATCAAACGGAGTCCAAACGAAATGAAACCTTTGGGAACGTGATTTTCTCAACAGATAAGACCCGGGAGACTTGGACCCTACACCAAGGCACGTAACAGGAGGCCACGAGGTAGGGGGCACGCCCTACCCTACCAGGCGCGCACCCTCGTGGGCCCCCTGTTGCTCCACCGACATACTTCTTCCTCCTATATATATCCATGTACCCCCAAACGATTAGAACAGGAGCCAAAACCCTAATTCCACCGCCGTAACTTTCTGTATCCACGAGATCCCATCTTGGGGCCTATTCCGGAGCTCCGCAGGAGGGGGCATCGATCACGGAGGGCTTCTACATCAACACCATAGCCCCTCCGATGAAGTGTGAGTAGTTCACCTCAGACCTACGGGTCCATAGTTAGTAGCTAGATGGCTTCTTCTCTCTTTTTGGATCTCAATACAATGTTCTCCCCCTCTCTTGTGGAGATCTATTCGATGTAATCTTCTTTTGCGGTGTGTTTGTTGAGATCGATGAATTGTGGGTTTATGATCAAGTCTATCTATGAACAATATTTGAATCTTCTCTGAATTCTTTTAATGTATGATTGGTTATCTTTGCATGTCTCTTTGAATTATCAGTTTGGTTTGGCCTACTAGATTGATCTTTCTTGCAATGGGGAGAAGTGCTTAGCTTTGGTTCAATCTTGCGGTGTCCTTTCCCGGTGACAGTAATGCAGCAAGGCACATATTGTATGTTGCCATCGAGGATAACAAGATGGGGTTCTTCATATTGCATGAGTCTATCCCTCACATCATGCCATCTTGCTTAAGGCGTTACTCTCTGTTTTAACTTAATACTCTAGATGCATGCTGGATAGCGGTCGATGAGTGGAGTAATAGAAGTAGATGCAGGCAGGAGCGGTCTACTTGTCTCGGACGTGATGCCTATATACATGATCTATGCCTAGATTATTCTCATAATTATGCTCAATTTTTGTTCAATTGCTCAACAGTAATTTGTTCACCCCACCGTAGAATACTTATGCCTCTCGTATGAGAAGCCACTATGTGGAAACCTATGGCCCCGGGGTCTATCTTTATCATATCTATCATATCTCAGCTCTCGTAAGTGGCCGGCATAGGATGACAACCCCTATTTGTGTTAGTTGCGAGGACTGTTATTTTTTTGTGCAGGTACGAGGGACTCGCGCGTAGCCTCCTACTGGATTGATACCTTGGTTCTCAAAAACTGAGGGAAAATACTTGATGCTACTTTGCTGCATCATCCCTTCCTCTCCGGGGAAAACCAACGCAGTACTCAAGAGGTAGCAAGAAGGATTTCTGGCGTCGTGCCGGGAGGTCTTCGCAAAAAGTCAACATCCAAGTACCCATCACATACCTTATCTCCCGCATTACATTATTTTGCCATTTGCCTCTCATTTTCCTCTCCCCCACTTCACCCTTGCCATTTTATTCGCCCTCTCTCTCTCTCTCTATCCTCCCTCTCTTTCTCTATTTGCCTCTTTTTGCCTGCTTTCTTTTTGTTTGCTTGTGTGTTAGTTTGCTTGCTTGTCACGATGGCTCAAGATAATACTAAATTGTGTGACTTCACCAATACCAATAATAATGATTTTATTAGCACTCTGATTGCTCCTCTTACCGATGCCGAATCTTGTGAAATTAATACTGCTTTGCTGAATCTTGTCTCCGTTTTCCGGCCTTCCTAGTGAAGATGCCGCTACCCATCTTAATGGCTTCGTTGATTTGTGTGACATGAAAAAGAAGAAATATGTAGATAATGATATTGTTAAATTGAAGCTATTTCCTTTTTCGCTTAGAGATTGTGCTAAAGCTTGGTTTTCGTCTTTTCCTAAAAATAGTATTGATTCATGGAACAAGTGCAAAGATGCTTTTATCTCTAAGTATTTTCCTCCCGCTAAGATCATCTCTCTTAGAAACGATATTATGAACTTTAAGCAACTTGATCATGAACATGTTGCACAAGCTTGGGAGAGAATGAAATTAATGATACGTAACTGCCCTACTCATGGTTTAAATTCGTGGATGATTATACAAAAAATTTATGCCGGATTGAATTTTGCTTCTAGAAATCTTTTAGATTCGGCCGCGGGAGGCACTTTTATGGAAATCACTTTAGGAGAAGCTACTAAGCTCCTAGATAATATTATGGTTAATTATTCTCCATGGCACACTGAAAGATCTACTAATAAAAAGGTGCATGCGATAGAAGAAATTAATGTTTTGAGTGGAAAGATGGATGAACTTACTAAATTATTTGCTAATAAGAGTGTTTCTTCTGATCCTAATGATATGCCCTTGTCTACTTTGATTGAGAATAATAATGAATCTATGGATGTGAATTTTGTTGGTAGGAACAATTTTGGTAACAATGCGTATAGAGGAAATTTAATCCTAGGCCTTATTCTAGTAATCCCTCTAATAATTATGTAATTCCTACACAATTTATGGAAATTATAATAAGATTCCCTCTGATTTTGAATCTAATATTAAAGAATTTATTACTTCACAAAAGAATTTTAATGCTATGATTGAAGAAAAATTGCTTAAGATTGATGATTTGGCTAGGAACGTTGATAGAATTTCTCTTGATGTTGATTCTTTGAAACTTAGATCTATTCCACCTAAGCATGATATCAACGAGTCTCTCAAAGCCATGAGAATTTCCATTGATGAGTGCAAAGAAAGAACCGCTAGGATGCATGCTAAGAAAGATGCCTTTATAAAAGCGTGTTCTTCTAGTTCCTATGAAAATAATGATGAAGATCTAAAGGTTATTGATGTGTCCCCTATTAAATCTTTGTTTTGCAATATTAATCTTGATAATGATGGGACTTAATATGATCCACCTTTACCTAGAAGGCGTTCCAAGAATTCGGAATTTGTCGATCTTGATGCTAAATTTGATAAAAGCGGGATTGAAGAAATTAAAACCCTACATGTTGCTAAACCCACTATTATGGATTTAAAGGAATTTAACTATGAAAATTGCTCTTTTATTGATTGTATTTCCTTGTTCCAATCCGTGCTAAATTCTCCTCATGCTTATAGTCAAAATAAAGAGTTTACTAAACATATCGTTGATGCCTTGATGCAATCTTATGAAGAAAAACTTGAATTGGAAGTTTCTATCCCTAGAAAACTTTATGATGAGTGGGAACCAACTATTAAAATTAAAATTAAAGATCATGAATGCTATGCTTTATGTGATTTGGGTGCTAGTGTTTCCACGGTTCCAAAGACTTTGTGTGATTTGTTAGGTCTGATTTTGAGATTGGAGGTAATAATATCAAAGTTGTGCTAGTTGAGTAGTTGCGAAATTGAGAAATACTTGTGTTGAGGTTTGCAAGTCCCCTAGCATGCACGTATGGTAAACGCTATGCAACAAATTTGAAACATGAGGTGTTATTTGATTGTCTTCCTTATGAGTGGCGGTCGGGGACGAGCGATGGTCTTTTCCTACCAATCTATCCCCCTAGGAGCATGCGCGTAGTACCGAGGTTTTTGATGACTTGTAGATTTTTGCAATAAGTATGTGAGTTCTTTATGACTAATGTTGAGTCATGGATTATACGCACTCTCACCTTTCCATCCTTGCTAGCCTCTTCGGTACCGTGCATTACCCTTTCTCACATTGAGAGTTGGCGCAAACTTCGCCGGTGCATCCAAACCCCGTGATATATGATAATCTTTCACACATAACCTCCTTATAGCTTCCTCAAAACAGCCACCATACCTACCTATTATGGCATTTCCATAGCCATTCGAGAATATTGCCATGCAACTTTCCATCATTCCGTTCATCATGACACATTCATCATTGTCATATTGCTTAGCATGATCATGTAGTTGACATAGTATTTGTGGCAAAGCCACCATTCATAATTATTTCATACATGTCACTCTTGGTCCATTGCATATCCCGATACACTGCCAGAGGCATTCGTATAGAGTCATCTTTTTCTCTAGTATCGAGTTGTAATCATTAAGTTTAAAATAGAAGAGTGGATATCATTTTCTAGAGCATTGTCCCAAATGAGGAATATATAGAAAAGTCCATAAAAAGAGAAGGCCATAAAAATGAGAGAAAAAGAGACAAGGGACAATGTTACTATCCTTTGCCACACTTTTGCTCCAAAGTAGCACCATAATCTTCATGATAGAGAGTCTCTTGTTTTGTCACTTTCATATACTAGTGGGAATTTTCATTATAGAACTTGGCTTGTATATTCCAACAATGGGCCTCCTCAAGTGCCCTAGGTCTTCGTGAGCAAGCAAGTTGGATGCACACCCACTAGTTTCTTTTGTTGAGCTTTCATACATTTATAGCTCTAGTGCATCCGTTGCATGGCAATCCTTACTCCTTGCATTAACATCAATCGGTGGGCATCTCCACAGACCATTGATTAGCCTCGTTGATGTGAGACTTTCTCCTCTTTTGTCTTCTCCACATAACCCCCCTCAATATATTCTATTCCACCTATAGTGCTATGTCCATGGCTCGCGCTCATATATTGCATGAAAGTTTATAGGTTTGAGATTACTAAAGTATGAAACAATTGCTTGGCTTGTCATCGGGGTTGTGCATGATGAGAGCATTCTTGTGTGACGAAAATGAAACATGACTAAACCATATGATTTTGTAGGGATGATCTTTCTTTGGGCATGTTATTTTGAGAAGACATAATTGCTTAGTTAGTATGCTTGAAGTATTATTATTTTTATGTCAATATGAACTTTTGTCTTGAATCTTTCGGATCTGAATATTCATACCACAATTAAGAAGTATTACATTAAAATTATGCCAAAGTAGCATTCCGCACCAAAAATTCTGTTTTTATCATTTACCTACTCGAGGACGGGCAGGAATTAAGCTTGGGGATGCTTGATATGTCTCCAACGTATCTATAATTTTTGATTGCTCCATGCTATATTATCTACTGGTTTAGACATTATTGGGCTTTATTATACACTTCTATATTATTTTTGGGACTAACCTATTAACCGGAGGCCCAACCCAGAATTGTTGTTTTTTGCCTGTTTTAGGGTTTCGAAGATAAGGAATATTAAATGGAGTCCAAACGGAATGAAACCTTCGGGAACGTGATTTTCTCAATAGATAAGACCCAGGAGACTTGGACCCTACGCCAAGGCACGTAACAGGAGGCCACGAGGTAGGGGGTGAAGGAAATATGCCCTAGAGGCAATAATAAAGTTATTATTTATTTCCTTATATCATGATAAATGTTTATTATTCATGCTAGAATTGTATTAACCGGAAACATAATACATGTGTGAATACATAGACAAACAAAGTGTCACTAGTATGCCTCTACTTGACTAGCTCGTTGATCAAAGATGGTTATGTTTCCTAACCATAGACATGAGTTGTCATTTGATTAACGGGATCACATCATTAGGAGAATGATGTGATTGACTTGACCCATTCCGTTAGCATAGCACTTGATCATTTAGTTTGTTGCTATTATTTTCTTCATGACTTATACATGTTCCTATGACTATGATATTATGCAACTCCCGTTTACCAGAGGAACACTTTGTGTGCTACCAAACGTCACAACGTAACTGGGTAATTATAAAGGTGCTCTACAGGTGTCTCCGAAGGTACTTGTTGGGTTGGCGTATTTCGAGATTAGGATTTGTCACTCCGATTGTCGGAGAGGTATCTCTGGGCCCTCTCGGTAATGCACATCACCTAAAGCCTTACAAGCATTGCAACTAATGAGTTAGTTGTGAGATGATGTATTACGAAACGAGTAAAGAGACTTGCCGGTAACGAGATTGAACTAGGTATTGAGATACCGACGATCGAATCTCGCGCAAGTAACATACCGATGACAAAGGGAACAACGTATGTTGTTATGCGGTCTGGCCGATAAAGATCTTCGTAGAATATATGGGAGCCAATATGAGCATCCAGGTTCCGCTATTGGTTATTGACCGGAGACGTGTCTCGGTCATGTCTACATTGTTCTTGAACCCGTAGGGTCCGCACGCTTAAGGTTTCAATGACAGTTATATTATGAGTTTATGAGTTTTGATGTACCGAAGGAGTTCGGAGTCTCGGATGAGATCGGGGACATGACGAGGAGTCTCAAAATGGTCGAGACGTAAAGATCGATATATTGGATGACTATATTCGCACATCGGAAAGGTTCCGAGTGATTCGGGTATTTTCGGGAGTACCGGGGAGTTACGGGAATTCGTATTGGGCCTTAATGGGCCATACGGGAAAGGAGAGAAAGGCCTCAAAGGGTAGCCACACCCCTCCCCATGGGCTGGTCCGAATTGGACTAGGGAGGGGGGCGCCCCCTTCCTTCCTTCTCCTTTTCCCTTCCCTTTCCTTCTCTCCTACTCCTACTACTTGGAAGGGATCCTAGTTCTACTAGGAAAGGGGGAATCCTACTCCCGGTGGGAGTAGGACTCCCCTAGGGCGCGCCATAGAGAGGGCCGGCCCCTCCCCTCCTCCACTCCTTTATATACATGGCCAGGGGGCACCCCATAGATACATAAGTTGATCCTCGTGATTGATCTCTTAGCCGTGTGCGGTGTCCCCCTCCACCATAATCCTCGATAATATTGTAGCGGTGCTTAGGCGAAGCCCTGCGACTGTAGAACATCAAGATTGTCACCACGCCGTCGTGCTGACGAAACTCTTCCCCGACATTCTGCTGGATCGGAGTCCGGGGATCGTCATCGAGCTGAACGTGTGCTAGAACTCGGAGGTGCCGTAGTTTCGGTGCTTGATCGGTCGGGCCGTGAAGACGTACGACTACATCAACCACGCTGTTATAACGATTCCGCTTTCGGTCTACGAGGGTACGTGGACAACACTCTCCCCTCTTGTTGCTATGCATCACCATGATCTTGCGTGTGCGTAGGAAAATTTTGAAATTACTACGTTCCCCAACAGTGGTATCCGAGCCTGGTTTTATGCGTTGATGTAATATGCACGAGTAGAACACAAGTGAGTTGTGGGCGATATAAGTCATACTGCTTACCAGCATGTCACACTTTGGTTCGGCGGTATTTTTGGATGAAGCGGCCCGGACCGACATTACGCGTACGCTTACGCGAGACTGGTTCTACCGACGTGCTTTGCACACAGGTGGCTGGCGGGTGTCAGTTTCTCCAACTTTAATTGAACCGAGTGTGGCTACACCCGGTCCTTGCGAAGGTTAAAACAGCACCAACTTGACAAACTATCATTGTGGTTTTGATGCGTAGGTAAGAACGGTTCTTGCTCAGCCCGTAGCAGCCACGTAAAACTTGCAACAACAAAGTAGAGGATGTCTAACTTGTTTTTGCAGGGCATGTTGTGATGTGATATGGTCAAGACATGATGAGATATAAGTTATTGTATAAGATGATCATGTTTTGTTGAAGTTATCGGCAACTGGCAGAAGCCTTATCGTTGTCTCTCTATTGCATAAGATGTAAGCACCAAATAATTGCTTTACTTTATCGCTATGCGATAGCAATAGTTGCAAGAGCAATTGTTGGCGAGACAACCATGTGACGACACATTGATATAGATCAAGATGATGGAGATCATGGTGTCATGCTGGTGACGATGGAGATCATGACGATGCTTTGGAGACGGAGATCAAAGGCACAAGATGATGATGGCCATATCATGTCACATATTATGATTGCATGTGATGTTTATCTTTTATACATCTTATTTTGCTTAGTTCGGCGGTAGCTTTATAAGATAATCTCTCACTAAATTATCAAGGTATAAGTGTTCTCCCTGAGTATGCACCGTTGCGAAAGTTCTTCGTGCTAAGACACCACGTGATGATCAGGTGTGATAGGCTCTACGTTCAAATACAACGGGTGCAAAACAGTTGCACACGCGGAATACTCAGGTTAAACTTGATGAGCCTAGGATATAACAGATATGGCCTCGGAACACGGAGACCGAAAGGTCGAGCGTGAATCATATAGTAGATATGATCAACATAGTGATGTTCACCATTGAAACTACTCCATCTCACATGATGATCGGACATGGTTTAGTTGATATGGATCACGTGATCACTTAGAAGATTAGAGGGATGTCTATCTAAGTGGGAGTTCTTAAGTAATATGATTAATTGAACTTTAATTTATCATGAATTTAGTCATGGTAGTATTAGCATATCTATGTTGTAGATCAATAGCTCGTGTTTAGCTCCCCTGTTTTATTTTTGATATGTTCCTAGAGAAAATTAAGTTGAAAGATGTTAGTAGCAATGATGCGGATTAGATCCGTGATCTGAGGATTATCCTCATTCCTGCACAGAAGAATTATGTCCTTAATGCACCGCTAGGTGACAAACCTATTGCAGGAGCAGATCTAGATGTTTTGAACATTTGGCTAGCTCAATATGATGACTACTTGATAGTTTAGTGCACCATGCTTAAACGGCTTAAAATCAGGATTTCAAAGACGCTTTGAACGTCATGGACCATATGAGATGTTCCAGGAGTTGAAGTTAATATTTCAAGCAAATACCCGAGTTGAGAGATATGAAGTCTCCAACAAATTCTATAGCTAAAAGATGGAGGAGAATAGCTCAAGCAGTGAGCATGTGCTCAGATTGTCTGGGTACTACAATCGCTTGAATCAAGTGGGAGTTAATCTTCCAGATAAAATAGTGATTGACAGAATTCTCTAGTCACCATCACCAAGTTAGTAGAACTTCGCGATGAACTATGATATGCAAGGGATAACGGAAACGATTCCCATGCTCTTCGTAATGCTGAAATCGATGAAGGTAGAAATCAAGAAAAATATCAAGTGTTGATGGTAGACAAGACCACTAGTTTGAAGAAAAGGGCAAAGGGAAGAAGGGGAACTTCAAGAAGAACGGCAAGCAAGTTGCTGCTCAAGTGAAGAAGCCCAAGTCTGGTCCTAAGCCTGAGATTAAGTGCTTCTACTGCAAAGGGACTGGTCACTGGAAGCGGAACTGCCCCAAGTATTTGGCGGATAAGAAGGATGGCAAAGTGAACAAAGGTATATTTGATATACAGATTGTTGATGTGTATTTTACTAGTGTTCGTAGCAACCCCTTAGTATTTGATACTGGTTCAGTTGCTAAGAGTAGTAACTCGAAACGGGAGTTGCAGAATGAACATAGACTAGTTAAGGGTGAAGTGATGATGTGTGTTGGAAGTGGTTCCAAGATTGATATGATCATCATCGCACACTCCCTATACTTTTGGGATTAGTGTTGAACCTAAATAAGTGTTATTTGGTGTTTGCGTTGAGCATGAATATGATTTTATCATGTTTATTGCAATACGTTTATTCATTTAAGTAAGAGAATAAATTGTTGTTCTGTTTACATGAATAAAACCTTATATGGCTACACACCCAATGAAAATGGTTCATTGGATCTCGATTGTAGTGATACACATATTCATAATATTGAAACCAAAAGATGCAAAGTTAATAATGATGGTGCAACTTATTTGTGGCACTGCCGTTTAGGTCATATTGGTGTAAAGCGCATGAAGAAAATCCATGCTGATGGGCTTTTGGAATCACTTGATTATGAATCAGTTGATGCTTGCGAACCATGCCTCATGGGCAAGATGACTAAGACTCCGTTCTCCGGAACAATGGAGCGAGCAACAGATTTGTTGGAAATCATACATACTGATGTATGTGGTCCGATGAATATTGAGGCTCGTGGCAGGTATTATTATTTTCTGGTCTTCACAGATGATTTGAGCAGATATGAGTATATCTACTTGATGAAACACAAGTCTGAAACATTTGAAAAGTTCAAAGAATTTCAGAGTGAAGTGGAGAATCATCATAACAAAAATAAAAAGTTTCTACGATATGATCGCAGAAGTAAAATATTTGAGTTACGAGTTTGACCTTCAGTTAAAAACAATGTGAAATAGTTTCACTACTCACGCCACCTGGAACACCACAGTGTAATGGTGTGTCCGAACGTCATAACCATACTTTATTAGATATACTACGATCTATGATGTCTCTTACCGATCTACCACTATCGTTTTGGGGTTATGTATTAGAGACAACTACATTCACGTTAAATAGGTCACCATCTAAATCCATGGAGATGACACTGTATGAACTATGGTTTGGTGAGAAACCTAAGCTGTCGTTTCTTAAAGTTTGGGACTGCGATGCTTATGTGAAAAAGTTTCAACATGATAAGCTCAAACCCAAATCGGAGAAGTAAATCTTCATAGGATACCCAAAATAAACTGTTGGGTGCACCTTCTATCACAGATCCGAAGGCAAGTTATTCATTGCTAAGAATGGATCCTTTCTAGAGAAGGAGTTTCTCTCGAAAGAAGTGAGTGGGAGGAAAGTAGAACTTGATGAGTTAACTGTACCTGCTCCCTTATTGGAAAGTAGTTCATCACAGAAACCGGTTCCTGTGACACCTACACCAATTAGTGAGGAAGCTAATGATGATGATCATGAAACTTCAGATCAAGTTACTACCGAACCTCGTAGGTCAACCAGAGTAAGATCCGCACCAGAGTGGTATGGTAATCCTGTTCTGGAGGTCATGTTACTTGACCATGACGAACCTACGAACTATGAGGAAGCGATGATGAGCCCAGATTCCGCGAAATGGCTTGAGGCCATGAAATCTGAGATGGGATCCATGTATAAGAACAAAGTATGGACTTTGATTGACTTGCCCATTGATTGGTGAGCCATTGAGATTAAATGGATCTTCAAGAGGAAGACGGACGCTGATAGTAGTGTTACTATCTACAAAGCTAGAATTGTTGCAAAAAGGTTTTCGACAAGTTCAAGGTGTTGACTACGATGAGAGTTTCTCACTCGTATCTATGCTTAAGTCTGTCCGAATCATGTTAGCAATTGCCGCATTTTATGAAATCTGGCAAACGGATAAACAAAACTGCATTCCTTAATGGATTTATTAAAGAAGAGTTGTATATGATGCAACCAGAAGGTTTTGTCAATCCTAATGGTACTAACAAAATATGCAAGCTCCAGCGATCCATCTATGGACTGGTGAAAGCATCTCGGAGTTGGAATATACGCTTTGATAAGTTGATCAAAGCATATAGTTTTATACAGACTTGCGTTGAAGCCTGTATTTACAAGAAAGTGAGTGGGAGCACTACAACATTTCTGATAAGTATATGTGAATGACATATTGTTGATCGGAGATAATGTAGAATTATTCTGCAAAGCATGAAGGAATGTTTGAAAGGAATTTTTTTAAAGAAAGACCTTGGTGAAGCTGCTTACATATTGAGCATCAAGATCTATAGAGATAGATCAAGACGCTTGATAAGTTTTTCAATGAGTACATACCTTGACAAGTTTTTGAAGTAGTTCAAAATGGAACAGTCAAAGAAGGAGTTCTTGCCTGTGTTACAAGGTGTGAAGTTGAGTAAGACTCAAAACCCGACCACGGCAGAAGATAGAGAGAGAATGAAAGTCATTCCCTATGCCTTAGCCATAGGTTCTATAAAGTATGCCATGCTGTGTACCAAACCTATTGTATACCCTGCCCTGAGTTTGGCAAGGGAGTACAATAGTGATCTAGGAGTAGATCACTGGACATTGGTCAAAATTATCCTTAGTGGAATAAGGATATGTTTCTCGATTATGGAAGTGACAAAAGGTTCATCGTAAAGGGTTACGTTGATGCAAATTTTGACACTGATCCAGATGACTCTAAATCTCAATCTGGATACATATTGAAAGTGGGAGCAATTAGCTAGAGTAGCTCCATGCAGAGCATTGTTGACATAGAAATTTGCAAAATACTTACGGATCTGAATGTGCGTTGACTAAACTTCTCTCACAAGCAAAACATGATCACACCTCAGTACTCTTTGGGTGTTAATCACATAGAAATGTGAACTAGATTATTGACTCTAGTAAACCCTTTGGGTGTTGGTCACATGTCGATGTGAACTATGGGTGTTAATCACATGGTGATGTGAACTATTGGTATTAAATCACATGGCGATCTGAACTAGATTATTGACTCTAGTGCAAGTGGGAGACTAAAGGAAATATGCCCTAGAGGCAATAATAAAGTTATTGTTTATTTCCTTATATCATGATAAATGTTTATTATTCATGCTAGAATTGTATTAACCGGAAACATAATACATGTGTGAATACATAGACAAACAGAGCGTCACTAGTATGCCTCTACTTGACTAGCTTGTTGATCAAAGATGGTTATGTTTCCTAACCATAGACATGAGTTGTCATTTGATTAACGGAATCACATCATTAGGAGAATGATTTGATTGACTTGACCCAATCCATTAGCATAGCACTTGATCGTTTAGTTTGTTGCTATTACTTTCTTCATGACTTATACATGTTCCTATGACTATGAGATTATGCAACTCCCGTTTACCAGAGGAACACTTTGTGTGCTACCAAACGTCACAACGTAACTGGGTGATTATAAAGGTGCTCTACAGGTGTCTCCGAAGGTACTTGTTGGGTTGGCGTATTTCGAGATTAGGATTTGTCACTCCGATTGTCGGAGAGGTATCTCTGGGCCCTTTTGGTAATGCACATCACTTAAAGCCTTGCAAGCATTGCAACTAATGAGTTAGTTGCAAGATGATGTATTACGGAACGAGTAAAGAGACTTGCCGGTAACGAGATTGAACTAGGTATTGAGATACCGACGATCGAATCTCGGGCAAATAACATACCGATGACAAAGGGAACAACGTATGTTGTTATACGGTCTGACTGATAAAGATCTTCGTAGAATATGTGGGAGCCAATATGAGCATCCAGGTTCCGCTATTGGTTATTGACCGGAGATGTGTCTCGGTCATGTCTACATTGTTTTCGAACCCGTAGGGTCCGCACGCTTAAGGTTTCGATGACAATTATATTATGAGTTTATGAGTTTTGATGTACCGAAGGAGTTTGGAGTCCCGGGTGAGATCGGGGACATGACGAGGAGTCTCGAAATGGTCGAGACGTAAAGATCGATATATTGGACGACTATATTCGTACATCAGAAAGGTTCCAAGTGATTCGGGTATTTTCGGGAGTACCGGGGAGTTACGGGAATTCGTATTGGGCCTTAATGGGCCATACGGGAAAGGAGAGAAAGGCCTCAAAGGGTAGCCTCACCCCTCCCCATGGGCTGGTCCGAATTGGACTAGGGAGGGGGGCGCCCCCTTCCTTCCTTCTCCTT
This sequence comes from Triticum aestivum, assembly GCF_018294505.1. Taxonomy (NCBI): domain Eukaryota; kingdom Viridiplantae; phylum Streptophyta; class Magnoliopsida; order Poales; family Poaceae; genus Triticum; species Triticum aestivum. The sequence continues at coordinate 511,907,348 of NC_057812.1, read as the reverse complement.
TTCCCTTCCCTTTCCTTCTCTCCTACTCCTACTACTTGGAAGGGATACTAGTTCTACTAGGAAAGGGGGAATCCTACTCCCGGTGGGAGTAGGACTCCCCTAGGGCACGCCATAGAGAGGGTCGGCCCCTCCCCTCCTCCACTCCTTTATATACGTGGCCAGGGGGCACCCCATATATACACAAGTTGATCCTCGTGATTGATCTCTTAGCCGTGTGCGGTGCCCCCCTCCACCATAATCCTCGAAATATTGTAGCGGTGCTTAGGCGAAGCCCTGCGACTGTAGAACATCAAGATTGTCACCACACCGTCGTGCTGACGGAACTCTTCCCCGACATTCTGCTGGATCGGAGTCCGGGGATCGTCATCGAGCTGAACGTGTGCTAGAACTCGGAGGTGCCGTAGTTTCGGTGCTTGATCGGTCGGGCCGTGAAGACGTATGACTACATCAACCGCATTGTTATAAAGATTCTGCTTTCGGTCTACGAGGGTACGTGGACAACACTCTCCCCTCTCGTTGTTATGCATCACCATAATCTTGCGTGTGCGTAGGAAAATTTTGAAATTACTACGTTCCCCAATAGGGGGGCGCGCCCTACCCTACCAGGCGCGCCCCCCACCCTCGTGGGCCCCCTGTTGCTCCACCAACGTACTTCTTCCTCCTATATATATCCACGTGCCCCCAAATGACAAAACAGGAGCCAAAACCCTAATTCCACCGCCGTAACTTTCTGTATCCACGAGATCCCATCTTGGGGCCTATTCTGGAGCTCCGTCGGAGGGGGCATCGATCATGGAGGGCTTCTACATCAACACCATAGCCCCTCCGATGAAGTGTGAGTAGTTCACCTCAGACCTACGGGTCCATAGTTAGTAGCTAGATGGCTTCTTCTCTCTTTTTGGATCTCAATACAATGTTCTCCCATCTCTTGTGGAGATCTATTCGATGTAATCTTCTTTTTGCGGTATGTTTGTTGAGATCGATGAATTGTGGGTTTATGATCAAGTCTATCTATGAACAATATTTGAATCTTCTCTGAATTCTTTTATGTATGATTGGTTATCTTTGCAAGTCTCTTCTAATTATCAGTTTGGTTTGGCCTACTAGATTGATCTTTCTTGCAATGGGAGAAGTGCTTTGCTTTGGGTTCAATCTTGCGGTGTCCTTTCCCGGTGACAGTAAGGGCACCAAGGCACGTATTGTATTGTTGCCATCGAGAATAACAAGATGGGTTTTTCTTCATATTGCATGAGTCTATTCCTCTACATCATGTCATCTTGCTTAAGGCGTTACTCTGTTTTTAACTTAATACTCTAGATGCATGCTAGATAGCGGTTGATGAGTGGAGTAATAGTAATAGATGCAGGCAGGAGTCGGTCTACTTGTCTCGGACGTGATGCCTATATACATGATCATGCCTAGATATTCTCATAATTATGCTCAATTCTGTCAATTGCTCAACAGTAATTTGTTCACCCACCGTAGAATACTTATGCTCTCGAGAGAAGCCACTAGTGAAACCTATGGCCCCCGGGTCTATCTTTATCATATTGTTCTCCTACTACTTTGCTATTTACTTTGCCTTTATTTTACTTTGCATCTTTATCATAAAAATACCAAAAATATTATCTTTATCTATCTATCAGATCTCACTCTTGTAAGTGGCCTCATAGGGATTGACAACCCCTATTTGCGTTGGTTGCGAGGATTTATTTGTTTTGTGCAGGTACGAGGGACTCGCGCGTAGCCTCCTACTGGATTGATACCTTGGTTCTCAAAAACTGAGCGAAATACTTATGCTACTTTGCTGCATCATCCCTTCCTCTTCGGGGAAAACCAACACAGTGCTCAAGAGGTAGCAATCATAAATCCACAATTCATCAGATCTTGACAAACACACCGCAAAAGAAG